>NC_084607.1:3922767-4163220 GCF_033807715.1 Cololabis saira
GCATGAACATTATAAATGATGGGCTGCTGTTTCAACTTGGCTTCTGTCGATCGGCAATCCAATCGTTTCACTGCGATTGAGAAGACAATCAACAATGTTTTTTTTTCTTGCCGATGTTATAAAACATACACATATGCTGCTACAGCTGTGTAGCGCCACACCCATTGTGCTCTGGCTCAGCTGATCGACGCTCAGACAGCAGTTAGATCTTGCAGTTTTTAACTCTTTTTATACACACAAAGTACAGCCAAATACCAGGCTAAAAAATACAGTATAGATCTCCACATTAGGATGGTGGACCAGAGCATGTGAGGGAAACAGAGCAGGTGAGAATTTTCTTGCTCCTTGCTCACAGACCTGTCCAAAAAAGCAGCGTTGTACACTTAAACCCAAACCTGGCATCGTCAGATTCCAGTATGAGTTCTGTTTCAGATCTCTTCCCTCCCACAGTTTGAATAATAATTTAATCAATTACATACTTTTCGATAACAAACAGATCCAGCTAGAAAACAAGCTGGTTGTAGGTCAGGTATGGGTGGCCCTGGAGCTAAATTGGAGCGGGATGGAGCAGGAGCGCTGGTACAACTTTTAAAATAAAAATCTGCACCCTGCTCCCTGTTGGAGGCCGCATGTTTAGATCATGATCAGTCTGGTAAACTGATGATAAACTTTCATTCTGGTTCAGATTTAACTCATGTTGAGTGTGTTCTTGGTCACCTGTCAGGCTCGGCTGGTTGTTCAGTTACTTCAGATACTTCCAGAGTAAGGACGTCAACTCAACTCTACATGTCACCTCGAAGGAAACTTATCAACACGATACTGCTGACATCATGCTGATCAAAGTGAACACTGGCATGACTGGTATGGACTTGGTGCCTGAAGCTGACTGCAATAAAGTCCTGAAAGACCTGGAAAAAAACCAAGACCCGAAAGGAGAGATGGTCGTTCCTGCTCGGGACACGCAGGTTATGGACAATACTGGTGAGACATTACAGACTTGATTTACACTAAATGAACAAAGCTCATTATCCAACTCTAACTGCATGAAGCACCAACATTTACTGCCTTTAAACTTCTTTTTACTGGATGAGTCTCTAGTAGGAATGTTGATCTTGCTGTTGGATATATATAAAGTGTTTTGTAAATAAATGATAAAAATGAGACACTTAAGTCTAGAAATGGCAACCATTTTATTTTATCTAAACTTTTGTCTTAAACGAGTTATTGTGTTTCTAATGACTAAAAAGAAACAAGGAACCACTGAAATTAGAGGTTCTGTCATCATCACACAACCATAGAGTCTTTATTAGATGATGGTTGTTTCTACTGCGTTAAAACACACACATAAAAAAACTGTGTGACAAACATTTGAATTGTCAGATGAATCCTTGTTTTTTATTCATTCAGGGATTCCAGATGTTTCCATGTGTGCCGTGATCAAAGTGAACAGATCAGGCATTGATACTAAAAGCAAGGAAAATTGCGTGTACTGGAGACCTGATGGCTGCACCACTTGTGGTGTAAGTACCAGACTGTCTTTGACCCCATCAGACGTTGGTCAGTGGTTTGTAATGACTGTTGCCGACCTGACACGCTGTTTTCTCTCCCTGTCTCTCGTTCTAGGGGGATTCTGGTGCTGGAGTTATTTATAATAACGCTGTGTTTGCTGTTGTTACTGGAGCCTGGAACTATACCTGGAAGGGAATACCTTACGATTTAGAGGAATATGGACACATCGTCTGTAATGGAAAAATACGTAAATGGATTGATGAAACTATGAAAGATAATCCTTAAAAGTGTTGTTGTGTGATCCTTGTTTGTGAGCAACAATAAAGAGACGTCAGGTCTCCTTAAGAGCATAAAAGTGTCTCTGTGATGTTTGTAACAAACAAACTAGTGTGGATCATTAAACACTGGTGACGCAGACGTGGACCTGGTAGTAAGAAAGTAACATTTATTTATATTTAAACAGGGATATCACTGACCAAAGTCCTATACATATTAATAATCATTTAAAAAAAAGGAACATTCAGTAACAAATAAATCGATACAATTATTTTAAAAATTTAAATAAATCCCATCATCTGCAGACCGATGCCAGGAAGTCGCTGTGCAGGTTTGGAAGCGGATCTAGTGACACGTCACAATTATGCACACACCAAACCTTAACACACACGTCTCCACCCACTGATAATACAGGAGGATCTTCTTCTGCTACTCGCAATAAAAACCTGCTGCAAAGCTCCCTGGTGACTCTCCAGGATGAACAAAGGTACTAAAGTCTGAGTGCAACATATTCACAATTATCAGATTCTGCTCATCATAAACCCCGGCAAATAACGCTGGTATTTATTGGTTTTCCAACTTCATTTTTAGTAGATTGCAGGGCGACAAACTCCGTGTTGAAGGGAGACGATCGTCCTGTGCAGCCGAAGCTCAGTGGACGGTTTGTTCATTCAGTTCCTGCAACTGGTCACGTGGTGTGTGAAAACTTCTCAACTCCACTAGATTGAGTTTTAAACACTTTCTCTGACGGGACGAGATTTAATCAGTGCTTTGGGTTTGTCACTCATTTCGACACCTGAAGGTCTTAAAGTAACAAAATTGAATGCAAATGATGAACATTGTTTGGTGCATCTGTCCATAAACCCTCTGTTAGAGCCAATTTATATTGTGATGTGTTTCCCATTAATCACAGGGGTATGTGTATTGTAGCTCCATTTCTTGCACTGTAGGTGGTGTATGGATCCAGGGAATAGGTTTTATAAAGGTGAGGCTGATCACGGGCAGGTGTGCTGGTTGCCGGTGAGCACATGTTTTTTTTTTTTTTTTAAGATTTTTTGGGCTCTAGTGGCCCTTTATTGAAGATGCAGACCGGAAAGGGGTAGAGAGAGAGAGAATGGGGACGACACGCAGCAAAGGTGTGCAGGCCGGGATTCGAACCTGCGACTGCTGCAGGAGGACTGTAGCCTCAGTATATGAGCCGCTGCTTAACCCGCTGCACAACCGAGCGGCCCGGCACACGGTTTTTTGATCATTTCAATTTGGCTTCGTATGATTGCAGTTTTTGTTGGTCTTGTTTTACTGATCTCATGCAAGTTATACAATATAAGTGTGCATGTAGTTCGTTGGTGACAAAGGAGCTTGTGTGTCCCGATAAATACCCCTTTTTTGAGCATCACAAACAGTACTCGAGTTGTAAAAGAAAATCAGGGGGGATGGTGGATTTTATCATATGGGGACAGATAATTTGTGCTGATTACAAATAATATAATATATTACAAATAATAGCAGGGACCAAAACACCTGCAGAAATACTGCAGGAATGACATAGCAGCAGTTAAATGCAGCCTTCTGTAAGCTTTAAATATCCACTGGGCTTACATCAAATACATCAAAACACAACAATAAAAAACAGTTTTCTGAACTTATCAATATGACTCTGTCCTTCACAGGATAAGTAACATGGATCCCTGCAAAAACTCAAAATAAGAATATTTGTCCTATTTCTAGTTAAAATGTCTCATTTTAGTAAAAAAATGTCATTACACTTAAAACAAGACTCATCACTGGAAAAAACAACAATTTTCACCTGTTTCAAGTAGATTTTCACTTGAAATAAGTAGAAAAATCGGTAACACTTTACAATAAGGGTCCCTTAATTAACGTTAGTTAATGCATTATTAAGCATTAATTAACAGTGTAATAATAGTTAAATAACCATTATTATGTATTACTTAACATTAATTAGCATATTAGTTAATGCATTAATAAACAGTTACTTAATGCCTACTGCTCAGAGTTAATTAATACATTAGTAAGCATTAATAAACGTTACATGATGTAATTATTTATCCTTATGTATGCATTACTTAGTATAAAGTAATACATTAGTTAATACATAAGTAAAACGTTAATAATGTCCCTAGTAATCATTTACTAATGGTGTTTATTTGGAGTGAATATGCATTAAGTAACAACTACCTAATACATCTACTAATCATTTGCTAATGGTGTACATGTTTACTGGATGGGCATTATTAAACAACTATTTAGAGTCTTAATTAATCATTTCCTAATGGTGCGGTGTATGTTATCAGGTAGCTTACCTGACCTTATGAACGGGAACCTGACATAAACCTTAATAAATGTATAGGAGTGGCTCATAACCATTACTTAACCATTAGTAAAGGCTTGCTGGACCCTTATTGTAAAGTGTAACACATTTATCCCTTAGGTAACACATTATTAATGCTTAACTGCCTCATAAGCATTACTTAACCATAATTAACCATTAGTAAATACTATTCTGGACCCTTATTGTAAAGTGTAACACATTTATCCCTTAGGTAACACATTATTAATGCTTAACAGCCTCATAAGCATTACTTGACCATAGTTAACCATTAGTAAATTAAGCAATCACATATAAAGAAGTTTACACTTTTTATTTAAAACAAAATAAAACAGATTTTAACAGATAACATTTGTTATATGTATACAACATATATATATATATATATATATATATATA
The DNA here is from genome assembly GCF_033807715.1 of Cololabis saira. Taxonomy (NCBI): domain Eukaryota; kingdom Metazoa; phylum Chordata; class Actinopteri; order Beloniformes; family Belonidae; genus Cololabis; species Cololabis saira. The sequence goes on from NC_084607.1 coordinate 3,927,302, forward strand.
TATATATATATATATATATATATATATATATATATATATATATATATATATATATATACACACACACACACACACACACACACATCTGTGATAACAGATACGTAACAACAATTCGCACAGAGGAGATCTTTGAACAAACATTATTTAGTAACATAATACAATAACACAGTATGATAGGCTACCCTCTGTTTATCCTCCCTGGAAATGTCTGCTCCCTTTTGACATGATGAGCTATGAGTGGCACCAGTTCTCTCCTCCCCCTCTTCTCCACCAAGCGAAGCACCGGCTTCCCTGGATGTCTTCGCCCTGGCCGCATCCGCGTGCTTTGCACCCCCAGCATCCCGAACACCCACTTCCTCTGCTTCCAGCCCCCAGCCATCCTGCCCCTTCCATACTGTGTTTTGGGGAAAATGATAGAACAAGAAACAAGATTATTAACCTTGTGTCAGATAAATTCATAATGTTAGCAGGAATAAAGTTGACAAATCTGATTAGACAAAGTAAAATGCAAGATTTCCATGGAATGGATGATTACTATAGCCAAATTTAAGAGTTTCTATAGGAATGATTCTGTCCCATTCTGTTTTTCATCACTATAACGCATGAACATTATAAATGATGGGCTGCTGTTTCAACTTGGCTTCTGTCGATCGGCAATCCAATCGTTTCACTGCGATTGAGAAGACAATCAACAATGTTTTTTTTTCTTGCCGATGTTATAAAACATACACATATGCTGCTACAGCTGTGTAGCGCCACACCCATTGTGCTCTGGCTCAGCTGATCGACGCTCAGACAGCAGTTAGATCTTGCAGTTTTTAACTCTTTTTATACACACAAAGTACAGCCAAATACCAGGCTAAAAAATACAGTATAGATCTCCACATTAGGATGGTGGACCAGAGCATGTGAGGGAAACAGAGCAGGTGAGAATTTTCTTGCTCCTTGCTCACAGACCTGTCCAAAAAAGCAGCGTTGTACACTTAAACCCAAACCTGGCATCGTCAGATTCCAGTATGAGTTCTGTTTCAGATCTCTTCCCTCCCACAGTTTGAATAATAATTTAATCAATTACATACTTTTCGATAACAAACAGATCCAGCTAGAAAACAAGCTGGTTGTAGGTCAGGTATGGGTGGCCCTGGAGCTAAATTGGAGCGGGATGGAGCAGGAGCGCTGGTACAACTTTTAAAATAAAAATCTGCACCCTGCTCCCTGTTGGAGGCCGCATAATTGCACTTCGCCACCAACTTTTACTGTTGCGCTTGTATTTGGTGCCTTTTGCATCTTCAATTGGTAAATGTCTTTGACATAACATTTAAACTCTTCTTTCTAAACATATTTCTGATAATTGCACATGATTTTGTAATGTTTTACCCCAAAATTCTGATCAAAATTTACATATTGAATCTTTGAATATACTAATTAATTTTTCCACATTGGTGATGTGGTTATAACTAGTCTCATTGCAGGTTACTCTCGTTTCATCTGAAGTAAGCTGGAAAAGATGGCGCCAGTGTGTGTGGCGCGCCGTCTGTTGCTCCCACTTTTATCCGTGTTTTTAGTGTTTTTAAGCCTTGACACTTCCAGAGTCGAGTCTCTACTGGTGTATGATCGCCAGTACCTTTTGGGTTTACGAAGAAATGTCAGAGATCTAAGTGTTTTTAAACATGGGGGACAAAAAACTTTACCTCCGCTCCTATCGGAAATCCCGGCTTACCTTGTGCGGGCCTCAGCGCTGCCTCCCCGGCGGAAACGCCCACGCCGCCGCGGTAAACGTGGTGGTCGTCTGGTCAAAGTAAGGATCTGCCTGGCTCGCTCCGCGTATGGCTCCCGGACTGTACCCCATGGATCTTTGTATCCTTTCACGCTGTCCCGGCGTTTCCTCGATCCCATTGACAGCTGCCTGGTACCTGTCACCTGCTCGGATGACGTAGCTCTTCTCCAGCTGCGGAATCCCCTCTCCCCGCGGCTCCGCCAGCGAGGGATTAATCCCCACAATCTGAGGACGCCGCTCCGAGTTCAGCGTTCTTCTTCTGGATCACAAGTTCCAGCTCCGACCAGAGTTGGCCTGGTTAACGCCAGATCGCTGGCAAACAAAACTTTTATCCTGAGGGATTTATTCAACTCCCGGGATCTGGATTTCCTCTGCGTGACGGAGACGTGGATCAACGCTGGTGAGTTCAGCCCACTTGTTGAACTTTTACCGGCCGATTGCTCCTTTTTTAACTCCCCGCGGGCACTGGGCCGAGGTGGAGGAACGGCGACTGTTTTTAAAGCATCTTTTAATTGCAAACAGTGTCCTGCATCCTTCTCGAGTTTTGAGCTGACTGTTTTTGAGGTTGGTCGCGTGGACCCGGTGCTCTGCGCCGTCATCTACCGCCCTCCAAAGTATAATAAGGAGTTCATAAGTGACTTTTCAAACTTCCTTTCAGAAGTGATGTTTAAATATGATCGTGTCCTTATCGTCGGTGATTTTAATCTTCACGTCTGCTGTCCGGAAAAGCCGATGGTGAAGGACTTTTTAAACATCGTGGACTCTTTTAACTTAAAGCAGTGTGTGTCTGGCCCCACACATGAGCACGGGCATACACTTGACTTGGTCCTCTCTCATGGTCTGACTGTGTCCAGCCTAGAGATCGGGGAGTGTGTGTTCTCTGACCATGCTCCAATTTTATTCAGCATAGACTTCTCCCGTGTGGCAGTCAAACATCGCGCTCCTGTCCGGCTCCGTCGGGCTTTTAACCCCCTCACTGCCGGCAACTTCTCTGCTGCCTTTTCTGCTGCCTCCATCCGTCCCGCTTCAGCCTCTGCTGATACGGAGGAGCTCTGCTCCTGGTTTGACTCTTCCTGCCTCTCCATATTGGACTCTGTGGCTCCTCTAAAACCTAGGCAGCCTAAGGCTAGACTCGAACCCTGGTTCAATGACAGAACCCGTGCAGCCAGACGGGAATGTCGCAGAGCCGAACGCAAGTGGAAGAAGGACAAGCTGCAGGTCTCATTCCAGATTTTAAAGGACTCCTGGTGCTCTTATCAAAACACTGTCAAGGAGTCCAAGAGACAGTATTTGTCACGGATTATTACTGAAAACTGCAAGAACCCTCGTGTTCTTTTCAAAACAATTGATTCCGTCCTGAATGTCCCACAGCCTGTTTGTTTAGAAACATCCGTTTCTGTGTGTAACAGTTTTCTGCACTTTTTTATTGACAAGATTGTCTCTACAAGAGCTCTTATTTCTCCACCTGCCATTGACCCCTCTGTCTCTGTTTTTAGCTCAGCTGTGTTCAACAGTTTTGAACCAGTGTCGTTGTCAATGTTAGAGGATGTGGTGGCCCATATTAAACCGTCAGGCTCCCCTCGTGATGTGGTCCCCCCACACTTCTTTAAGGAAGTTTTTCCCACTTTAAGGCGGGCCATTTTGATGATCATAAATAGCAGCCTATCATCTGGTGTTGTCCCTGCAAGCTTCAAACATGCAGTAGTAGAGCCTCTGCTGAAGAAGCCTGGTCTTGACAGCACTGTGTTAGCAAATTTCAGGCCCATCTCCAAGTTGCCCTTTATCTCTAAAGTCTTAGAGAAAATTGTTTCTTCTCAACTAAAAACTTTCCTTGAAGAACACAGTATTATGGAGGTTTTTCAGTCTGGTTTTAAAACGTTGCACAGCACGGAAACTGCCCTTTTAAAAGTTTTTAATGACATTTTAATGGCAAATGACAGTGGCAACTACGCAGTACTAGTTCTGCTTGACTTGACCGCTGCCTTCGACACTGTAGACCACAAGATTCTGTTGAATCGTCTACAGCAGCTAGTGGGTGTTGATGGCAGCGCCTTGGACTGGTTCAGGTCTTATCTAACAGAAAGGTCTATGTGTGTCAGTCTTGGGGTCTTTGAATCCTCCCCTGCTCCGCTCTTATACGGGGTTCCACAGGGCTCAATTTTAGGACCCTTGCTTTTTTCTTTATACATGCTTCCTCTAGGATCGATTTTACGAAAGCATGGTATTGACTTTCACTGCTATGCCGATGACTGCCAGATATATGTCCCCCTTAGGAAGAGTGATGCCTTCTCCCTCAAACCCCTGCTGGCATGTCTTAATGACATCAAAGCCTGGATGGCCCTAAACTTCTTAAATTTTAATGAAAAGAAAACAGAGGTGATTGTCTTTAGCCCTAGCAGCTTCTGCTCTTCCTCCTCTGTTGATCTGGGTCCCCTGGCAGTTCATGCAAAGTCTTCTGTGACTAACTTGGGTTTTAAAATGGACAGTGATTTTAAACTAGAGAGCCAAGTTAGCGCAGTAGTTAGGTCAGGTTTCTTCCACCTTAGGCGGCTGGCTAAGGTGAAGCCTTTTTTATCGCACGGGCACTTTGAAACAGTAATCCACGCCTTCATCACGTCTCGGCTGGATTACTGTAACTCCCTTTTTCTAGGAGTCAGCCAGTCCTCTCTTGCGCGTCTCCAGTTAGTTCAGAACGCTGCCGCTCGTCTGCTAACTGGAACGCGTAAGAGAGAACACATTACGCCCATACTGGCCTCCCTCCACTGGCTGCCTGTGCGTTTTAGAATCCATTTTAAGATTCTTTTATTTGTTTTTAAATCTTTAAATGGTCTTGCTCCTCCCTACCTCTCGGAGCTTCTTCACCCCCACGCCCCCGCCCGGTGCCTCAGGTCAGCTGACCAGCTGCTCCTCGGGGTACCGAGGTCCAAACGAACGCTCAGAGGGGACCGAGCCTTCTCTGTTGCTGCCCCCAAGTTGTGGAACATTTTACCTCTCCACATCAGACAGGCCTCCTCACTGTCTGCTTTTAAAACTGACCTCAAAACCCATTTTTACGCATTGGCTTTTAACCCAGTATGAGACCTCGCTCTGTTTTTAGTGGTTTTATGTAATTTTATTTGTTTATTTAATTGTTTTTATTGTCTTTTATCGTTGCTTGTGTGTCCTCACATGTACAGCACTTTGTTATAGCTGTGGTTATTTTAAAGCGCTTTATAAATAAAGTTGAGTTGAGTTGAGTTGAGTTGAGTCTCGTTTCCAAACTCTAATATTTCAAAATGATTGTCTGGGGAAGTTCCACCTCAATTTTGTAAAAATAAGCGGGTGTCTGGGTGGAAATGTTTTGTGAGTTTTAAAAAAAACAGTGTTGCAAAACCAACCAACAGTCTTTTAGGGTGGGCCTTTCGTTGCTAACATTGCTGACGTTTCTGGTAAGGTGTGTGCAAAGCAGAGCTAACCAATCATTGGTTGAGGATGAAAGACTAACACAGATTTTCATTTAATTTCATTTACTTGTTCTGCCCATGGAAACATTCAAATTGTACCAAAGGAAATAGCAAACAGTTGCATCTTTATCCGTGTTCAGAAAGGAGCAGGAAAAAGAAAACTTTTATTTAACCTGCCTATTTGACCTATTTTACCTTTTCAAGGAATCTGGTTGCAACCAGCGGTAGCACTATTACAAAATCCTGCACTAACTTCCCCAGACATTCAAGTCTTGTCCAGTCTCGACCTGAAAGTTGGGCATCACAAGACTAAGTCATAATTAGCAGCCTAACAATTTGTAGCAGTTAATATAAAAAGTTACCTTTCTTTTATGTCTGAAGTGACTCATCTATCACCACGAAATGCTCCTTCCCCCAATTCTCTGTCCTTCTCTATGATGCAGCCTCTCCATCGCTGTCACGCAGACCTCCCGTTGCTTTGCCATTCTTGAAAGGGTTCTTGAGGATGCAGCAATGTTGTCCATCATGAAATCAAGTTGGCGAATAATAATAATAATAATCATCATAATAATAATAATAATAATAATAATAATAATAATAATAATAATAATAATAATAATAATAATAACAATAATAATACTGACCAAAAAAGTTATCCCACAATGTTAGCCAAAGTTACGTACCATTCAAATCGGTCCACAGATCCACAATCTTTTTCTTCAGCTTCATTTTGTGATGACACCGGTTGCACTTGACTTTCCATCTCAGTATTTTTTTCTTTTGGAGCCATTCAATTAGTTTGAGGTGTTTGTGTTTGTTTTTTTTTTGCCTTCTGTCAGCTCACTCAACTTGTTTGCTAACTTTAACCCACGCATGCCGTGTGCTCCTAAAATGAAACGTGCAGCTTGGTAAATGGCTATCCTGTTAAAATTACTGTCCGTCCTGCCAGAACATTCTGCTCCTCTTTAAATCAGAGGAGTTCTGGTGCGCGCCAATGCTGCGTAGATGACGCCTCAGAACTCTGGGTTTCCCCATTGAAAACTCCCATTTCTGTCTTCAAAGCGTTCCAGACATTGACATTAGACATTGTTGTGTGATGTCAGAAAACTTATTCTCCAAGAAGACTCTGAATTTCCCGATTAGGAGCACCAATATTAGGCCTTAGTTAAAACCTTAGTTCCGAATTGGCATGAACGCCGCACGCCGCACTTTTTTCTTTGCGCGCACTGACCGCGGCACCAGCCACAGAAGCGTCCCAAGATGGATGAGCTCGGAGTCTCACCTCGCAGGACCAGGATAACCACACACAAGGAAAAAACGGAAAAGGGAAATTCATCTGGAAAACATGGTAAGATTAATCTAACTACGTTAAACTGTTAGCTCTTAATGTTAACTTTATGGCACTTTTTTTGAAAAGTTCACAATTCAAGTTGTCATAACAAATACATCATTCTGACAAAATGTAAACTTTTCAAAAAGATGCTGCATATTTGACTCAGTAACACTTGAATAATGGAGAAGAAGAAGTTTACGTCGGTAAATTTGAAAGACTGACTTCTCAGTCATGTAACTGGGTGTGTGTAGAAGCTAATACACCTCGTGAAGGCTGACACTTTTTTAAACGGAAGACCCCAACTAAACACGGGAGCGGGATGGATGAGACGTCACTGAAACTTGATGTGATGAAGCTCTGCTGCCCCTGCTAGTTTTGGGGGGGTCACCAGACATAAAACCTGTTTTCTCTGTATTTTGAAGGTAGAGGCTTAGATTTATTAGGAATTCGTCTGAAAAAAATTATAATAGGTAAGAATTACAGTACATAAAAAATATGTGGTTATAATGGGAGTCAATGGGGCAAATTTGGACATGAAGGTAAAGAGTGTAAGTTTTTTTAAATGAACAATCATTGTTCCAAAAATAATAATGCATCAAAATAAATGTTATCAATTATTGACATAGTCAATGCCGTAATATATTTCACTTTGAACCTAATTTTTGAAAATATTGCATATTTTGTGATTTTCCTATTGAAAAAATCAGGAGTTGTAAAAATAATATTTAAAGATTATAATTAACTTTATATCTATGGCTAGGTCTGAAGTTGTTGAAAAGATTTTATGTGGTGAAACTGAAAATAAACATGTATTACATTTTTATTGCACTTTTATGAGATGGTCAATGAGGCAAATTTGGACTATGGGTAAAAAGTGTATATTAATTTTAAGGGATGCTCGAGGGTTAAAGAATGATGGGTGTGTACGCTGTGGGTGCGAAAGTTGTGTCATAGCTGTGTTTGTTGTTGTAGGTGTTTGTATACAATAAGCAATCAAACTGATGTAATCAGCTATCAATCCTTGCATCCATAGCTTTGGCATGTCTCAAGGAGGCTCAACAGTCCAGAAGAGAAGACAGTGATGATGAAGCGATGAGGGGATCTGAGATGCAGCATGACAGTGAAGACGACAGTGAGGATGACTCTGAATCCAGCTCTGAATCCAGCTCTGACAGGATAAGGAGAAAAAGGCGAAGAAAAGCAAACATCGCTCTCGCCTGCGGGGTATGTGAAACGTATTTCTTGGCTTGCTTGAGCTGTATGTGTCTGTTGTCCCTACAAGTAGATCAATCTCTCATGACAAGCTGACAGGGCTTGAAATTAACTTTTTGACTTACTAGCCAAGTGGTTAGTAGATGAAAAAAGTTATTAGCCAACCAGATTTTTTACTAGCCAAAACCAAAACGTTGCTTTACTTTTGTATTTCGACATCACTTGTATATAGCAGTCATCGTAGTACCATATTACATTAATCCTGTTTTTCTATACGCTACAATTATCATTCAGTAGTGTACTACTATACTATTGGTGGAAAATGAGATTGCATGATGTGTTCTTGTATAATTTAATTTCAGTAGTTGCCTACTTAATTGTAAATCTAACATTTATGGAGGAATATATAGCATTACACCTTCAAAGTAACACTTTGATCCTGTCCTGTCTGTATATTCTATAATGCAGCAGGTCTATTGTATAAATAATGTGTTTATTCTGGGCCGGAATAAAAATGTCCAAATGAGAACGAACAAGTGAATTTAAAAACAAGCAGCCTTTTTATTATTAGCTCGAAAGTGTCTTATTAAGACTACAACAACCAACCTAGCCTGTCTTAAGACAACCACAATACACCAGCTAAACCATTTAAGGAACTATACAGTGTGCCCCCTGCTGGTCAAACTGAGACATTGCATTGGTCCATTTTCTCCAGTTGTTCTTCAGAGTGTTTACTATTCATTCTTCAGAGTCAGACTCAGACGGTTCACCCGGAGTTGACATCAAGAATAAAAAATAAAAAGGTGCAATGGTGCGCACAGTATTGGGAATCTAAATTTGATTTATAAAGGGCACAACAGTTGGGAATCTCGATTTTTCTAACTAGCCAAGTGGCAAGAAAATCTGTCTCGCCACTTGAGGAATTTGGGTCGCAAATGGCAAGTGGAGAGTGCTAAATTCAAGCCCTGCACGCTGATAGAGGGATGTACCAGAAGGACCAGTACGGTCCAAATGAATGTTCATTTCCAAAAATGATTCACCCCAAATGTGTCCATTTTTATTTAGCATTTTCCCCTCTTTTTTCCCAATTTAGCCTTGATAATTCCCTGTGTGTGTCATGGTGTTTCCATGTACCTTGGTGAAGTTGTGCCAGAAAATCCTTCTACACTGTGTTGAGGTGTCACATATGGGATTAGTGTGTCTCGCGGCACATTGAACATTAACAGTAAAATACAATGATTTGTTTTTTTCTTCTCATCAATCTCATGATTCAAATGATACATTCCTTCTTGTTCTTGTGTGTTTATATTAGTTGGAGGACCAGGTGATGTGGTGAAGCGGTACAAGGAAGTCCTTGCCATTTTCCAGACGGGGAAGAATATGGCCAAATCCTTCGAGAAGTATGGAGTAGACAGACTTACTATTGTGAGGACTGCAGCGATTGCTGAGCTCGCAATAGCTGCTCCAGAAGAATATGATCAGGTGGAGAAGGGGGAGACGGTGGCAGACTTTGCTAAAAGATGCAACGAGGTTAAAAGGCCACTGAAGTCATTTCTGCTACAATACATAAAATGAAGGATGATAGAATTATGCCAGCCTATCATACTGTGTTATTGTATTATGTTACTAAATAATGTTTGTTCAAAGCTCTCCTCTGTGTGAATTGTTGTTACGTATATGTTATTACAGATGTGTATATATATATATATATATATATATATATATATATATATATATATATATATATATATATATATATATATATATATATATATATATATATATGATGTATACATATAACAAATGTTATCTGGTAAAATCTGTTTGATTTTGTTTTAAATAAAAATTGTAAACTTCTTTATATGTCATTGCTTAATTTACTAATGGTTAACTATGGTTAAGTAATGCTTATGAGGCAGTTAAGCATTAATAATGTGTTACCTAAGGGATAAATGTGTTACACTTTACAATAAGGGTCCAGAAAAGTATTTACTAATGGTTAATTATGGTTAAGTAATGCTTAAGCATTAATAATGTGTTACCTAAGGGATAAATGTGTTACACTTTACAATAAGGGTCCAGAAAAGTATTTACTAATGGTTAATTATGGTTAAGTAATGCTTATGAGGCAGTTAAGCATTAATAATGTGTTACCTAAGGGATAAATGTGTTACACTTTACAATAAGGGTCCAGCAAGCCTTTACTAATGGTTAAGTAATGGTTATGAGCCACTCCTATACATTTATTAAGGTTTATGTCAGGTTACCGTTCATAAGGTCAGGTAAGCTACCTGATAACATACACCGCACCATTAGGAAATGATTACTTAAGACTCTAAATAGTTGCTTAAATATGCCCATCCAGTAAACATGTACACCATTAGCAAATGATTAGTAGATGTATTAGGTAGCTGTTACTTATTGCTTATTCACTCCAAATAAACACCATTAGTAAATGATTACTAGGGACATTATTAACTTTTTACTTATGTATTAACTAATGTATTACTTAATACTAAGTAATGCATACATAAGGATAAATAATTACATCATGTAACGTTTATTAATGCTTACTAATGTATTAATTAACTCTGAGCAGTAGGCATTAATTAACTGTTTATTAATGCATTAACTAATATGCTAATTAATGTTAAGTAATACATAATAATGGTTATTTAACTATTATTAAACTGTTAATTAATGCTTAATAATGCATTAACTAACGTTAATTAAGGGACCCTTATTGTAAAGTGTTACCCATTTATTTTATAAGTTTAAATAAATCCCATCTGCTGCAGACCGATGTCAGGCGATCGCTGTGCAGGTTTGGAGGCGGATCTAGTGACACGTCACAATTATGCACACACCAAACCTTAACACACACGTCTCCACCCACTGATAATACAGGAGGATCTTCTTCTGCTACTCGCAATGAAAACCTGCTGCAAAGCTCCCTGGTGACTCTCCAGGATGAACAAATGTACTAAAGTCTGAGTGCAACATATTCACAATTATCAGATTCTGCTCATCATAAACCCCCACAAATAACGCTGGTATTTAATGGTTTTCCAACAACATTTTTAGTAGATTGCGAGACGACAAACTCTGTGTTGAAGGGAGACGATTGTCCTGTGCAGCCGAAGCTCAGTGGACGGTTTGTTCATTCAGTTCCTGCAACTGGTCACGTGGTGCGTGAAAACTTCTCAACTCCACTAGATTGAGTTTTAAACACTTTCTCTGACGGGACGAGATTGAATCTGTGCTTTGGGTTTGTCACTCATTTCGACACCTGAAGGTCTTAAAGTAACAAAATTGAATGCAAATGATGAACATTGTTTGGTGCATCTGTCCATAAACCCTCTGTTAGAGCCAATTTATATTGTGATGTGCTTCCCATTAATCACAGTGTTATGAGTATTGCAGTGCCATTTCTTGCACTGTAGGTGGTGTATGGATTCAGGGAATAGGTTTTATAAAGGTGAGGCTGATCACGGGCAGGTGTGCTGGTTGCCGGTGAGCACACCGTTTTTTGAACGTTTCACTTTGGCTTCGCATTATTGCATTTTTTGTTGGTCTTGTTTTACTGATCTCGCGCAAGTTATACAATATAAGTGCATGTAATTCGTTGAGAGACCGGAACCCAGGCCACCGGCGACCCCACAGAGGGGAGAAGCAGGAGGGAGGCAACCCACCGCCTGCGAGCCCCCCCCCCCCCCCCCCCCCGGCAGCGGCCGAGGGGGTCTGCGGGCGGGGCCCCCACGGCACGGGCAGAAGCAGCCAGGGATCCCGCGGCGGCGGACCGCGACCCAGGCAATCCCCGGCCACCCGGTCCGGGCCGGACACGCGGCCAGGAGGCCCTCACCCTTCAGGCCAACGACCCCCACCCGGCAGGGGGCCAGCCTGCCCGGAGAGACAGAGCCGCCCCGGCCACCGACGCGGGCAGGCGCACTCCCCCACGAAAGTGGCCCTCCAAGACCAGAGGGGCGCCACACCGCGGAGGCAGCGGGGGGGACCGGAGACGGGCCCGGAGAGAGGGAACCCCCCAACAAGGCGACACACGTGCAGGCCCGACAACGGAGGGCCCCAGACCCAGGCATCCCATTCATTCATCCATTCACCTATCCGATATCTATACTAATAATAATATGATATACTATACATACTAATAATACTAATAATACTAATAATAACCATCTTTGTATAATATAATAATGATAAATTATTAAGTTTTGATGTCCTGCCAATGGAGGCTCAAATCCTCCATGGCAGGACCCTTCCATACCGCATTCTCACCGACACAGACACACAATCACGCACCGTTTCCCCCTCCCCGGGGGGGTCCAGCACCGCCAGAAGGCACCCCAGACTGCACGGCGAGCCCCGCCGGGCCCGGGTACCCCGACCCACCTATCCCAGGCCGGTGAGGGAACGCGGGTGATGTGGGACCCCCTCCCGCCCCTGGTGTTGAGTGCATGTGATTAATGCCATAAAAACAGGGAGGGGGAGGGCCAAGTATCGATTTGACACCGACCCGCCCCCTCCCGAACTACGTGTCCTTGTCAAATGTATTTATTAAGTGTTGAATGTGCAGTGTCTATTTTGCGTGAGGCGGGGAGTGCCGGGCCACGCGGGACAATGCCCCCCACGACCCGGACCCTGGGAGGTTTTCAACAGCCGAGGAAATGCTCCTTATGCTGTACGAACTGTATTAGGTTGGGTGGTCAATGGTCCCCTCCAAGGGGAAGAAACCAGTAGTCCTAAGACTCGGCTTCCTGTTGCTCTGGAGTTCAAGGAAAAACAAGGAGCTGAAATTGAAAAACAAGGAGCTGAAATTGAGACCCTTCTGAAAGATAAAGAGCTGCAGTTCCAAGCACACATTGAAAATATGAACCTGAAGACTTTAGAGAAACTTGATGCAAAGCAGGGAGAGTTAGAGGAGCTTTCTGCTGAACTTTCAGAGGTGTTGAAGCTTAAACAGCTGCTGGAGGAGAAACTGGCGAGAGCAGAAGAGGCTTCCAGGTTAGCTGAACAGGAGCACAAGGAACAGTTCCAAAAGTAAATGTCAAAGCATAATACTGAACTCGAAGATATCAGGCATGAGCATGAGGAGTTACTTGGATGCATGGAAAAAACTCTGAAACATGAGCTCAATGCACTGAAAATTGTTCTGAGCGAAAAGGAGCTGCTTGCAGCTTTAATTCTTTATTACAGTCTAATCTATCCTCACCTTTCATATTGCAATATTATTTGGGGGAGTACATTTACAACTACTCTCCGTAAAATCTTAATTCTCCAGAATCGTTTTGTAAGACTTGCATCTCGATCTGTCTGGGATGCTACTACTGCTCCTTTATTTAACTTACTATTTATGACATCAACAGTTACCAAATATGCATTTTTCTTTACAAGATATTTTCCTCAGAAGGAAATGTTCCTGAGCACTTTAGTTCATACTTTGCTACAAACTCTCAATTTCATTCCTACTCAACACGGCAGGCCCTCGCCCTACATCCGCCTAAACGTCTGGAATCTAGAAGACCATTTCTGTTTAGGTGCAGAGGTGTCAAAGTCTGGAATAGTTGGTACCAGATTGCAAACAATTGTAGGTCCCTATCCATTTTCAAAAGTCGCTCAAGAGAGCATTTAATTCAACAATGTAGTCAAGAAAGCTCTTGCTTTTCCCACTGTTAATGTTTCTTTTGTACTTCATATTCTGTGTTGCCATTTGTTCAGCATAATATTCATATTTTCATGATCATGTGATCATAGGTCTACAGTATTTTTTATTTTCATTCATGTTCTGCTTGCAATTTTATGATGTATTATTTATTTAAATTTTATGATTTTGTATGCTCATAACTATATTGTTAAATGTTATTAGGTGGGGGCTCCTCATAAGCCTACTGGCTCACTCGCTCCTCCCTGCACAGTTTATTTTAACTGCACTTATTTGTGTGATGTTATTTTTATTGTATGTGCTAAATAAACTAAACTAAACAAGGAACGGTTCCAAAAGCAAATGTCAAAGCATAATAGTGAACTCGAAGATATCAGGCATGAGCATGAGGAGTTACGTTTATGCATGGAAAAAAAACTCTGAAACAGGAGCTCAATGCACTGAAAATTGTCCTGATCGAAAAGAAAAAAAACTCAAACAAATTATCCTCAAAGAAAAAACACTGCGAGAGCAATCACAATCCACATCACAAGATTTACAGGCTAAGATTCATGAATTTGAACAACTGCAGCAGAGTTTAGCTCAAGCCCAGAGAGAAAATGAGAACCTGAAAGAAACTAAATCAGAGTTGAGCAAAATCTCTGATGACCTTGATCAGTGCAAGACAGATTTGATAGATTTAAACCATCAGTTGGAAGAAGCAAAGAATGACTGTCATCAAAAAGAGAAGTGGAGACAGGTTCAATACATTGCTGACCTCTTCTGGAAAAGATGAGTACAAGAGTACCTCCCTTTGCTACAAGAACGGCAAAAGAACCAAAAGAGAAGAGGTTTTGTACCTGGAGACCTTGTTGTTGTGGCTGACTCTGCAGCTCCTCGTGGTTCTTGGCTGCTTGGCAGCGTTTTGGAAACCTTCTCAGACAAGAAGGGCTTGGTGCGTTCTGTGCGTCTTCAGACAAAGACAAACATTTAAAGATAGGCCTGTGACTGAGCTTTGTCTGTTGCAGGAAGCTGCACCCTCTTACGGTTTAAGCTCACATTTTCCATTCTGATTGAAACAAGGTTCATGGTGTGTTTTGTAACAATGTAATTGTATACAATTTGACTCTTTCTATTTTTGAAGCTGAATGTAATTATTATGTTTATTGACATTAACAATTACGGGCCGGTGTGTTAGAGCCAATTTATATTGTGATGTGCTTCCCATTAATGACAGGGGTGTGTGAATTGTAGCTCCATTTCTTGCACTGTAGGTGGTGTATGGATCCAGGGAATAGGTTTTATAAAGGTGAGGCTGATCACGGGCAGGTGTGCTGGTTGCCGGTGAGCACACAGTTTTTTGACCGTTTCCTTTTGGCTTTGCATGTTGCAGTTTTTGTTGGTCTTGTTTTACTGATCTCATGCAAGTTATATAAGTGCATGTAGTTCGTTGTTGACGAAGGAGCTTTTGTATACCAATAAATACCACTTTTTTGAGCATCATAAAGGATGTTTATGGACAGTCATTAAAAATAACTGACATGCATCTCTTTAAGGTTAATCAGCGCCTCAGTGACTTGTAGGTTTGGTTTGGGTCAAATCCATTCAAGTCACTACACAAGGTTTTCAGTTTGTTGCAGAAAATCAAACGTTTTAGGTGCAAAGACACTTGAGCAGAAGTGATGGAGGAAGGAACAGACCGAGAATGAGGAGGAAAACGTTGTTTTATTCGGTCCAGAGGACCGAAAAAGCAGCAGTTCTTACATTTACTTCCACTTTTATTTCTTTACAGACGGTATGAACCAAAGATAATAACCAACACACTTCAGCAGGTTCTGCACACACATATGGGTAAGATAAGATAAGATAAGAAATCCTTTAATAGTCCCACAGAGGGGAAATTTGCAGATTACAGCAGCAAAGGGGATAGTGCAAAAAACAAGAGGCATCAATAGAAATAGTTATCACACAGTAATAATAAAACACTATAAACAGTATATACAATAATTATAAGAAGAAGAAGGAGAAGAAAAATAAATAATAAGAAATACTAGTATATAAAAAATAACAGATGGATATTTACAGATGTTATTTACATAATTGCACAAAGTTATCACCAAAAGCTCATTATTCTGTCAAATGTATATTTAAATGCCATCAACACAAAACTATAAGCCCCCAGTCCAGTGCTTTTTTCTCCCTTACTCATCAAAAGGTTCAAATATTTTTTGTCTGTAAATTATTTCAACATCAGATTACTAGAGTAAATAGCTGCTTATATTTAGCTGCTACTGATACAAAAAGTAAATTTGATTTTGGTCTATAAAATGGTGAAAAATAGTGAATATTGTTGATTACTGTTCCCCAAAACCCAAGAAGACGTCCTCAACTGTCTTATTTTGTACAAACCAACAGTCCACAATCACAATATATTCAATTTACTGTGATAGACTAGAGAAACCATAAAAGATTTATATGCAATTGGATAATTTGAACTTTTTAATTATTAAAAATAAGATACATATTTATATCCGATCCGATAGCCTCCTCAGCTAACCAGGCTAAGCTAGCGGCGGACCGGCCTGTAGCAGCTGAGGGTAGCCGCTCCCCCGCAGCTTCCGAGCAGCAGGGCAGCTGGGTGACGGTTCGGAGGAAGCGTAGTCCTAAAGGGCGCAGGGAACACCACCACCCGCTTCATGTGTCTAACCGTTTTTCCCCACTCAGCGACACACCCGTTGAGAAGCCGACCCTGGTGATTGGCGACTCCATAGTCAGGCATGTGAGGCCGACGCCAGCGACCATAGTTAGGTGTATCCCGGGGGCCAGAGCAGGCGACATAGAAGCAAATTTGAAGCTACTGGCAAAGGGTAATCGTAAATATGGTAAAGTTATCATCAATGTCGGAGCTAATGACTCCCGTCTTCGCCAGTCGGAAGTCACTAAAATGAATATTGTCTCGGTGTGTAACTACGCCAAAAGTATGTCGGACTCCGTAGGTTTTTCTGGTCCCCTCCCCAATCTGACCAGCAATGACATGTTTAGTCGCATGCTCTCGCTCCGCCGCTGGCTGTCGTGGTGGTGTTCAGAAAACGACGTGGACTTTATTGACAATTGGGAGACGTTCTGGGGAAAGCCCGGTCTGATTAGAAGGGACGGCATTCATCCCACCCGGGATGGTGCAGCTCTTATTTCTAGAAATCTGGCCAATGTTATTAGACACTCCCCCTGACAATCCAGGGTCCAGGCCAGGATGCAGAGCTGCAGTCTTACACGCTTCTCTGCTGCTTCTCGAGGACCAACGCCTGCCAATAAAACTGTAGGATTGCATTATGTAATTAGCGACTCTAAAACTGTAGGATTACATGATATTGGCGACTCTAACCAGGTGCCTAGCAAAATAGAAGTGGTTGCAGTTCCCCGCCCTCCAAAAGTTCACCAGGTGTGGCATATAGAGGCGTTAACCAAAATAATCTTGTAAAAATTAAAACCAATGTACATTTGGTACCAATTACAGACCGAAAAATTAGATGCGGATTACTAAATATACGATCATTAAAGGTATTGTGACATCATTTTCAACATGCTTTTAACACTATTAAAAGTCTTGGCCAACATCCCTCAAATGTGTCTAAAAGGGTGTAACAAGAAAAACTTCACTCCAGTACTCCATTCCGGGCTTTTTATGACGGTGTTTTTTTGCGCCGTGAAAAACGCGTCCTTTTCCCCCTTTCCTGTCAATCATTGCCCCGCTCCTCCTCCCAACCTCCTCCTCCAACCAACTGCTACACACTTCTGCCGGCGTCTCCACACACACGCGCGCACACCAAACCACAAACACCCACACACACAGCCCAGACAGGGCGACTACAGCCCGGGGATGAAGTCCGTGACCAGAGGACTCGACTGGAAGTCGAGTCCTCTGGTCACGGACTTCTAACAGCGGCGTCGGAGAGTTAAGCCGGGAGCGACAGGCGAAGCATGCACGGAAAAGCAGCAGGGCAAAGCAGTCCACCGCAAACAATCATAAAAATAAAGGCATGCAAGCAGCAGTGTCCCCTTATCTTAAGTCCAGTCAGTGGCCGTGGGTCTTTTTAGCAGTTGTCCTCCGTGATGAGAACAGAAGAGGCTCTAAACAGCTCCGTGTTAAGCCTGATTTATGGTTCCTCGTTAAATGGACGCAGAGCCTACGCCGTAGGGTTCAGCGTACGGTGCGCGTCGCCGCATAACCCTATGCCGTAGGCTCTGCGTCAGTGTAACGCGGAACCATAAATCAGCCTTTATGGTGCGCTGGAGAGGACAGGAGGCAGGGAGCAGGGTGGAGGGGGCGGTGATTTAGCGGGTCTATACGTAACGGCCCGCCTCGTTCCCAACAACGAGGAAGCATCAAAATATTGATTTTTTTCACAGCACCGGTCAACAACCAAAATGTTACTTTTTCACATTTTTAAAACTTTGTTTTACATTATTCTGACGAGATCTGAAAAAACGTTGCAACCACAAGCAAGCAAGTGATTATGTAAATTCACTGAGTGAATATTATGAAAGTAAAATATATATATATTTCTATGCAGAAACTAAGTCGAAATATTGATTTCTTTCACTCAAAAATGAAAAATGTCCATCATGTTTGTTGCTGTCACGGCCAGAATCTTAAAAGTCACGTGACTTGGACGCAAAATGAATAGGCAGAAAAATGTAACAGTTATACATTTCAAAATGTAACAGTTATACATTTCAAAATGTAACAGTTATACATTTCAAAATGTAACAGTTATACATTTCAAAATGTAACAGTTATACATTTCAAAATGTAACAGTTATACATTTCAAGGGCTAATATTGTAGCCCCTCTACGTTTTTGCACTTTGGACCAACGTAGGCAGGGTACGTTTTTATGTGAGACTGGGTTGTATTATTAGACAGCATGTAGATAATTTCTATTGCTTTGCTGATGTAAAGTATCACTAGCACAACTGCACTCCATTGTTCTTATAGCTCAACTCAAAACATACTGGAGAACGAGAAGTATTTTGCGTCAACAGGTAACTTTAAATCTGAGCAGACTAGATTCACATATGGAGTTCTCCAAGGTTCCATCCTGGGACGTCTTCTGTTTAACATCCACATGCTCCCACTGGAACAGATTATAACCAACAACAAAATGAACTACCATAGCTATGCAGATGACACACAGATGTATATTGCAATGTCACCAGGAGACCGATGCCCTGTACAGGTTTTTGGTGATTGAGGAGATTAATGACTGAAAGTGCCACAACTTTCTCCAGTTAAGCAAAAACAAAACTGAGGTAATTGTCTTTAGAGATTACAGGTCACCAAAGAGCTTCAATCTAAACATCTAAAAACTACCAACCAGGCCAGAACTCTGAGTGTAGTGATGGACTAAGACCTACATTTATAAAAAGGTCAGCCTACTAATATATCAGGGTTAAAATATCTGATGTCTCAGCAGGACCTGGAGATACTACTGTAGTTCAGCATTCATTTTTATAATAATGATGACTTGGTTTTACATAGCGCCCTTCAAGGCACCCAGAGTTTTACAGAGATCATTATTCATTCATACACATTCTCACCGGTGGTGGTAGCTACGTTTGTAAGTGTTGAAGGGCCATGGATCTTCTGAAGGTGTCGTTGAAGCTTCAGGTGCTTGGAAGATCTGAAACCATGAACAGAAGAAAAATGTATTACTAATAGAGCTCCGGTTTTACCTAACGAATGAGTGGCTCCGTTAGGGAACACTGGAGCCACCGGAGCCGCTCACCGGTCCGGTCCGGTTAGTGGCCCCGGTGCTCCGGAGCACCGGAGCACCGGGGCCACTACCCTGCTACACGTCATTCAGTCAGCCAGTCAGTGTTGATGCAAGAACTGTCCCTCGCTGTGAAAACAGTCACCGCTTCTGAACAATGGCTGAAGCTCCAGCCGGCGGAGTGGGTTGTGGGCGTGGCTTCAGCAGCGGAGGAGACCTATGGATTCTGCTCCCGTCGTTGTAACGACGAGAAGTCACATGACACTGGAAGATTCAGCCGGGCGGGGTGAACAGACCCTGCAGAATTTCGTGTCTTTCCATCTTTTCTGTGTTGGCAGGGTGAGGGGAGACCACTTTATATATGTTAAAGGGGACCTATTATGGCATTTAATGTATATTTTAAAAAGGCCTTGAATGTCTTAAAAACAATCTAAAGCTTGTTTTTTCTACATAAATCAGAAATTCAGCCCGTGGGCCATATCACTAGTTTTACCGCTTCTAACTCCTTTTTCTGTGAGGGATTCTGAGGCTGCTTGAATGACATGTAGCAGGAGAGGAGACAAAGCGTTGCTCCGGGGAGAAGAGCCGGCTGCGTAGCAAAGCGTGAACTTCGGCGACAAAATCAATTCCATTGCTTTCTTTTTTTTGTATTGGACTGTCCGCCCTGAGTTTAACGGTTTCAGTGTGGACAGAGAGAGTTTAACGGTTTCAGTGTGGACAGAGAGTGTCCGATGTCACGCAGTTTGACGCGATAGTTGGACGTTCGCATTCAGTTACACGCTGTAAACGGATCTTAAGCCTGATTTACGGTTCTGCGTTAAATCGACGCGTACCCTACGCCGTAGGCTCTGCGTTGGTGTAACGCGGAACCATAAATCAGCCTTTAGTCACCTCGTCTTCTAAACAGGTACACCACAGTTATTTACTCTGATTCCTCGTCATTTCATTTATGTTACAAGACAAATTAATCATGTTAACTGTAAAGAAATCACAACACTGAATTTTCACAAACGGCAACTTTATTGTAAAAAAAATAAAACATAAGTTGTATATAAATAACATTAATGCACTATTGCTGGCTCAAGGAAGGACCATGTCTTCTGAATGTGTCGTTGAAGCTTCAGGTGCTCGGAAGATCTGAAACCATGAACAGAAGAAAAATGTATTACGGTACTAATAGAGCCGCCGGGGCTCCTCACCGGTCCGGTCCGTGAGCAGCTCCGGCAGCTCCGTATGCGGCCCCGGTGCTCCGGAGCTAAGCTAAATACTTAGCCCATGCAAAGATCATACAAATATAAATAACATAAAAAAATAACGTCACTTACCGCTGACTCGTGTGCAGTTGCCGGGTCCGTTCTGTTGGAACTGATCCTTTTATGAGGGTAAGTGTCGATGCAAAACCTAATTTTAACTCTCTCTCGCTGTTGAAACAGCCACACGATTCCCCGCTTCTAAACAATGGCTGAAGCTCCAGCCGGCGGAGCTGGTTGTGGGCGTGGTTTCAGCAGCGGAGGCCGACCTATGGAAATGAGTGCCTGTCGTGACATCACGACAGGCGCAGATTCTGAACGGCTCGTAGATAGTCACATGACACTGGGGGATTCTGCCGGGCGGGGTGAACAGACCTTGCAGAAATTGATGGGATTTCATCTTTCCTGTGTTGGCAGGGTGAGGGGAGACCACTTTATATACAGTATGTTAAAACAAGAAAAAACGTGTTTTTCATAATAGGTCCCCTTTAAAGCAGCACAATGTAACGTTCAGCTTTTGTTGAGTTTGGCGGCTCCTTTGGACAAAAGTGGTAGTGCTTTACCAGAAAGAACTACATTTCCCATGAGCACCAGCGCGTACTGCCGGAAAACTCCTGTCCCCGTCGCTGCATTTGTTTTGATGAGAGAAGAATGGACAGACTTTCAAAACTACTTTTCTGTGTTCAGCGGCCGTTTGCAGGATGGATAGCGAAGATGTAATGTATCTATTTTTTGCTAAACAATATAATATGACGATGTTGAAAATCACTAAGTTCAACTTGGTTTTATTGAAGTGAAGTCACCCCTGTCCCCCTGTCCTGTTTCAGCGTTTCTACTGCACCTTTTTCCTGTCACGTTTTTTAGAGGGACTTCTTCATAAATTAGTAGTCCAACATACTTACTGACAAAATTAAAAAAATACTTTATAACCTGTGAATAACTGAATGCCCATTTCTTATATTTTGCAGATCAGCCCTGCACAATTTTACAAAATACCCGAACCCTGTGTAGCAGGACAGTCCTCGGTCCTGTGACGTCACTTCTAGTGGGCAGTGACGGTATAAAAGGGGGGTTGCAATACCTGTCTTTCTCTTGCTCCCGGGGGCCGGGCTTCGTTGCCACTTGACGTCCGTCACTTCCGCCCCTGGGTGTAGAGGCTCGTTTGGGTGTTTCTGCATGTGTCAGGCACACGAGGAATGGACACAAAATGCAGACAAAGGGAAAATGGTTCAAAAGATTTATTGGAATAATCAGAGCAGGCAAGGATCAGGCAAAAATCTGTCGAGGGGCAGGCAAAGGTCAAGGTCCAAAAAGGCTGTCAGCGAAGGCAGAGGTACCGGCAAGGGCTTAGGCAAAAACAAGGTCTGGGGTCAGAAAAAGATCAAGAGGTCAAAGGGTCAAAAACTTGGAGAACTCACTTGGCTTGATATACGGCTTGAAGGCTTGGAGAACACAAGACAATCTGGCATGGATTGAAGAGTGACTGAGGCTTAAATGCTGTGGGCCTGATTGCACCAGAGTGATTGCAGGTGTTGCCAGGTAGGTGGGGAAGAGCCAGACACACCCACTCAACCTCAGACCGTGACAGCATAATGCTTCTTCACAGGTGCAAGTGACGTGGAAGTGTCCAAGCTCATGTCACTCTGTCCCTGTGTTGAATGCTGTTGCTTATGCTGCTCACCGCTTGTACCGTTCTGTACGCTGCTTACTGCCGGTAAGTGAGCTTTCTCCTCCCGCGTCATCCTCCTTGGCGTTTCACACGCAGCAACCTGTGTGTTTGTTTACAGGTTGCGCATGTGCTGCGCTGACCTCTGTTGTGCCCGCCCTTGTGCCCCTGTGAACTCTGAGTTTATAAATGATTATGTATTCATGATTGGGTGAACATTTTCAGAACAGTAAAGGCCGAAAGCTATAGTCAGTTTTATGACCCCCTGCTGCCAACTTCTGGTCATCTCGGCCCGGCCCGAGATAGCAAGTTTATGACCCCTAGAGGGGGGGGTCAAAACAGATCAGAGCAAGCAAGGAAAGTTTCTGCAAGGGAACAGACTTCCTTGGGGATTTACGACACCTGGGCCGGACGCAGCGGAGCCCAAAAAGCCAGGCCTCCATGAACTACAATCCCCCAGCATGCCTTGCGTGGGGGGGGGTGGCGCCTACAAGCGGCGCGCATCCAATCGCAATGAGGCACCGATGACGTCACCGCAGCGCGCGTAGGATCAAAACCCCTGCCGCTGCTCCTTTTTCTCGCTCTTCTCAACTTCATCTCATCGGCGCTGGATCTTTGGCTCCAGGCCAAAGGATCCCATCTCCTCTCTCTCCCCCCGGGCTGGGGGGAGGCAGGAGGCCCGCACCGGACCGGGCCCTGCGGGGTCCGGCCGTTGAAGCCGCGGTCCCCCGGGAGGCTCCGATTTCTCACTAAACTCTGTTCCTCTTTAAGTTTCTGCAGATCCGAGCTTCGGATGCCCACGAGCTCCCGGCATCAGATCGGGACACAGCTGCGACTGATCTCTCAGACTGACCCCCCCCCCCACCCCGCTCCGAGCCCCTGCCTGCGAACCGCGCAGGGGATCGGGGACGGACGGCCGGCGTCTCGCCCGGCGTGAGCTCTCCCGGGGCCCGGACGGCCGCGCGTCGGCGACCGGCGCAGAGAGGGAAGCACGGCAGGAGAGACCGGTCCCCCGCCGCGCCTAAGAATGCGTGTGAGCCTCCGTTTTGGTCCGGAACCACGGCCCGGCACGAGGCGGCCCCGCCGCTGTCTAATCCGTTTCAGGGGAAGGGACGGGACGCTATAGCCTGACTGCGAAACCCCAGCAGGACCGCGAACCCAGTCGACAAAACCCGCAGGCACCCGATTCCGGATCCCAGAGGAGACGTGAGCCCGCGTAGCAGTGATCAGTAGGATTTAAGAGTGTTCAGAACTGTGTGTGAGATTGTGAGACCTGGGTTATCAGTAACTTAAGAGTGTTACAGAGCTAAATCTGTGTTCAGAGCTGAGATTACATCATCATTGTTATCATTATCATGTTTGATTATTTGGTAGTCGTTGTTTTCTGCCGTAGGCACGTTTTAAATGCTGCGTTCGCCATCCGGTCCGATTGCACGTGGCCCAGAGGGCGCGTCCATCTTTAAAAGACCACAGGAGCCCCGTTTGAACTGTAGATGTTCCGTATCTTCGTTATTATTGCTTGATTTCTTTTTTTTTTTCATTCCATGCATTTAACGTTTATGTTTCATTTTATTGATTGTTGTTTTTCTTGTTAGTTAATGGTTTTATAATAATGTCGTGTGCCATCAGATTTATTTGGGTATTTATTTACATCCCTTTTGATACCCGTATGTAAATAAATTCTGATTGATTCTTAATGAGTGGTTGTTATTTCATGCAAGATTTGGTCACAAATTGATTTGTTTAAGCAGAGCCTAGTGCTCGAATTTCACCCTTCAATTACTGTATACTAGGCATAAACCTTAATTTCTGAGACTGATATTCTGCTGTAAAAGTTATCATTTCCCTGCTTAAGGAACAGGGTGGTGCCCCGAGGATTTTATTTATCATATTGGTCATCCAATTTGATAAATAGTCAACTTTATTAATTATTAATAAAATTATTAATAAACCTTCGATAACTAATCAGCCAAGCTACCCGAGTCGCACAACATAAATGGCGCCCCAGCGTGAGGCTCTCGATGGAAACATTTGTGACCAAGTTGTATGAAATAAAAGAACATTAATTTTGATCGGGAAAGAAAATATATTTTTTTTTTTTTTTCTTCCCCTGTCATTATCTGATTCCTACGGTTATTTTAAGTTGTTCTAATGGCAACCTCGCTTCACTAAGGGTTGGTTGCTTTGTTAAGTTCTTTAATTTTATTAATTTGAACTTTTATTTTTCATCACACGATTATTAATCTTGTGATTGATTTCCTCTGCAACCTTACTTCACTGAAGGTAATGGTTGGGGTGTTTTAAGTTCTGTTAATTTTATTAACCTGAACTTTTTCTACCACTCAATTTTTGTGAATCTGTTTGAGTAATTTCCTTTTGCAACCAGGTTCCATGGAAACTAATGGTTGGCTCGCTGTAAGTTCCTGATTTTATTAACCTGAACTTTTATTGATGGATCACTATTTTATTAATCTCGGATTAATCCCCTTTTGCAACCATACTTAACTGAAGGTAATGGTTGACTTAAGTTCTTTAATTCTATTAATTGAACTTTTGCTGATTACCCCATGTGAGTTATTAATCTTCTCAGATTAATCTCTACTGTGTTTTAAATTGAATCTTTAATTTAAAGTTATTTAAAGATTCCTCCCTTTTAATTCACTTTATTAATTCCTTTCAGTGGTTCTTGCTTCTAAGGTTATAACCAATATCCCAGTCTCTCAGGGTTTGTTATCGGTTTAATTTCTTCTAATCTGGGTGATAACGTGAGCTGACTTCGTTAATAAGTGTAATCTCTTGCCAGAATCCCAAGCGAAGCGCTGGGGCCTGGATCGTGAGCTGAGGTGTGGTTATTAATGGCAGAGAGCTCATCGCAGTGGACGGAGAACCAGCAGAGGTGGACAGGCTGATGCAGATGGACCGACAGGCAAGTCTGTTCTTAGGCTGGACCCAAAAAAAAGTGGTGAGCCCGGTCATCTCATCCCCCTGAGCCCCCTGGTCAGACGCCACCGTGAGTAAGCCAAAAATTAATTACCCGAAAGGAGCTGCGGCCCTTCCCAGTTTTCACTGTTACTGACGCTGAAGAAGCAGCTCAGCGTTTTCTTAAAGTAAACCAGAGAAGAACGACCAAGGCGCAGACGCCGTACCTCAGAGCGAGGGGGGTCCCACGTTTGACCTTTTTAGCAAAAGAACACTGAACAGCTGCATTACCTTGTATGCAGCGGCCCCCTCACAATTTTTCTGACCCAGAAGTGGAAGTCCGCTCCACACCTAGAAAGGGGGGTAGGATACCTTGGGGCGTTAAAGAAAATTCACGCCTACACACAATTTCCAGGCTTCCACAGCCGACATAAGTTAATGTGTGTTTTTGTCGCCTAGCAATTAATCACAGAAGGGTTAAATTGTTAGCTTTTGTTTTAGGTACAGTGTACATACTGAAACCTAACTAACCTCTCCTTTTATCTTTCGTTTACCGCACTGTAAGATTGACGTCACTGTGTTATGTAAATGAATTGTGTTATTGCTTTGAATATGTTTTTCTTTTCATATTTTTGTGCATAACTCGCCTAGTGGACTAACCAGGCTAGCCTCACGCCCCCAACCAGAGTTTATGACCACATGGACTGTTGCACCGTTGTTAGATTCGACAACCAGACCCTGCATTCCGGTCGTCGATTCGAAGGGGGGATGTTGTGCCCGCCCATGTGCCCCTGTGAACTCTGAGTTTATAAATGATTATGTATTCATGATTGGGTGAACATTTTCAGAACAGTACAGGCCGAAAGCTATAGTCAGTTTTATGACCCCCTGCTGCCAACTTCTGGTCATCTCGGCCCGGCCCGAGATAGCAAGTTTATGACCCCTAGAGGGGGGGGTCAAAACAGATCAGAGCAAGCAAGGAAAGTTTCTGCAAGGGAACAGACTTCCTTGGGGATTTACGACACCTGGGCCGGACGCAGCGGAGCCCAAAAAGCCAGGCCTCCATGAACTACAATCCCTCAGCATGCCTTGCGTGGGGGGGGGTGGCGCCTACAAGCGGCGCGCATCCAATCGCAATGAGGCACCGATGACGTCACCGCAGCGCGCGTAGGATCAAAACCCCTGCCGCTGCTCCTTTTTCTCGCTCTTCTCAACTTCATCTCATCGGCGCTGGATCTTTGGCTCCAGGCCAAAGGATCCCATCTCCTCTCTCTCCCCCCGGGCTGGGGGGAGGCAGGAGGCCCGCACCGGACCGGGCCCTGCGGGGTCCGGCCGTTGAAGCCGCGGTCCCCCGGGAGGCTCCGATTTCTCACTAAACTCTGTTCCTCTTTAAGTTTCTGCAGATCCGAGCTTCGGATGCCCACGAGCTCCCGGCATCAGATCGGGACACAGCTGCGACTGATCTCTCAGACTGACCCCCCCCACCCCGCTCCGAGCCCCTGCCTGCGAACCGCGCAGGGGATCGGGGACGGTTGGTCGGCGTCTCGCCCGGCCTGAGCTCTCCCGGGGCCCGGACGGCCGCGCGTCGGCGACCGGCGCAGAGAGGGAAGCACGGCAGGAGAGACCGGTCCCCCGCCGCGCCTAGGAATGCGTGTGAGCCTCCGTTTGGTCCGGAACCACGGCCCGGCACGAGGCGGCCCCGCCGCTGTCTAATCCGTTTCAGGGGAAGGGACGGGACGCGATAGCCTGACTGCGAAACCCCAGCAGGACCGCGAACCCAGTCGACAAAACCCGCAGGCACCCGATTCCGGATCCCAGAGGAGACGTGAGCCCGCGTAGCAGTGATCAGTAGGATTTAAGAGTGTTCAGAACTGTGTGTGAGATTGTGAGACCTGGGTTATCAGTAACTTAAGAGTGTTACAGAGCTAAATCTGTGTTCAGAGCTGAGATTACATCATCATTGTTATCATTATCATGTTTGATTATTTGGTAGTCGTTGTTTTCTGCCGTAGGCACGTTTTAAATGCTGCGTTCGCCATCCGGTCCGATTGCACGTGGCCCAGAGGGCGCGTCCATCTTTAAAAGACCACAGGAGCCCCGTTTGAACTGTAGATGTTCCGTATCTTCGTTATTATTGCTTGATTTCTTTTTTTTTTTCATTCCATGCATTTAACGTTTATGTTTCATTTTATTGATTGTTGTTTTTCTTGTTAGTTAATGGTTTTATAATAATGTCGTGTGCCATCAGATTTATTCGGGTATTTATTTACA
The DNA here is from genome assembly GCF_033807715.1 of Cololabis saira. Classification (NCBI taxonomy): domain Eukaryota; kingdom Metazoa; phylum Chordata; class Actinopteri; order Beloniformes; family Belonidae; genus Cololabis; species Cololabis saira. Next base: position 3,954,599 of record NC_084607.1, read on the forward strand.
TCCCTTTTGATACCCGTATGTAAATAAATTCTGATTGATTCTTAATGAGTGGTTGTTATTTCATGCAAGATTTGGTCACAAATTGATTTGTTTAAGCAGAGCCTAGTGCTCGAATTTCACCCTTCAATTACTGTATACTAGGCATAAACCTTAATTTCTGAGACTGATATTCTGCTGTAAAAGTTATCATTTCCCTGCTTAAGGAACAGGGTGGTGCCCCGAGGATTTTATTTATCATATTGGTCATCCAATTTGATAAATAGTCAACTTTATTAATTATTAATAAAATTATTAATAACCCTTCGATAACTAATCAGCCAAGCTACCCGAGTCGCACAACACCTCTCTTTCCATGCCGTAATGGCCAGGACTGCCTGATTGGTAGGTGTTCAGTGACAATGGCTTTCTCTGCCAGCCACTTGTAGTTTCTTACGTTATGTTTATTTATTATTGTAGGTTAAAGATGTCCATGTAACCACCGCTAAACCCCTGCTGCTTTGCCTTGTGGAGCTACCGTGACGTTCAGACGCCGCTTTGCTGCTGCATGACTGCCTGCGTCTGCTGCTTGCTGGAGCTACCGTGTCGCTTCGGAGCTCCGTGACGTTCAGACGCTGTTTTACTGCTGAATGACTGCTTGCTTCTGCTGCTTGTTCGAGCTAACCACCGCTGCCACGGCCGACCCGGCCCGTGTTCGCTCTGCCTGGCTTGACTGCTGGCTGGCTGAGCGTATTGCTGCTCCGCACGCTGTTGCTTGCTGTTCAGCCAAGTTTTATAGTGTCTGTGTGTGTGTGTGTGTGTGTGTGTGTGTGTGTGTGTGTGTGTGTGTATGTGTGAGAGAACAGTGTGGGATTCGGTTTATTGGTTGTTGTTTTGTGTGCTTGTTGGTTCTGTTTATTTGTATTTTCTTTCATTCAGGAATTTATAGTTGTTTAGTTTCAGTTATTTATATTTCTTTTGAGGTATTTGTGATTTAGCATATTTTGGGTGGCCAATAAGTCATTGTTGAGCCTAATTACGTTTAATTTAAGTCTATTCATTTCTTTTTGTGTTAATTTGTTCCCTAACTGTCCTCTGGTTTCCCCCCTCTCAGGTGCTGAGCCGACGGTGGTGGATTGGTGTCCGGTGGTGGTGACCCTGCCTTTTGTTGTGTGCTGTGTTTAAGTTTTTCACTTTATTTCTTTTATTGCACGTGTGGTGTTTTAAGTATCCCCTCTTAGTTGACCCATCCACACCAGAAAGTCTTAGCCCTGATTGGTCCCCTTTTTAAATCCCCCCTAGTGAATGATTTCCTTTTACTGATAATTTTTAAAAAGAGACAATTGAATAATAAAACAAACCTATTTTTGTATAAATTGAATCACTGTCTCTGCCTCACTTTGTGACGGACCTGAGTGCCTTTTATTTTACTTTAATTTCTCTGGGTGAAACTCCCAGAGAATATCAATATGATATTAAGGTGGAAAAGTTACAGAGTGCTGCTTTAAGTACTGTAGCAAGGCTAGTGCTACGGGGCCCGACCGACAGGACAGAGAGGACACGGAGTTTCAGTGAAGAACTGTTTTATTTACCACACGTGCACAAACACAGCACCAGACAGCTCAGCAGCTCCAGCAGCAGACGAGAGAACTCTTGCTGCTCTGCAGCCCCGCCTTATGAAGGCAGGCAGAGTGGAGAGGTTGATTGGGGCCACCTGTGCCCCAATCAACCTGAGTGGCTGCAGCTCCTCCACCCTGCCACACACCCCCATCGCCAACCTCCGGCCGGGGTCCATCCGGCCGAGCCAACTCCCCCCGCCCCCCTTGGAGCGGGAGAGGAAGCCAGGAACCGCAGACTGCGCCTCCGGGCCTTCCCGGTTCGGCCGACCGCTGGGGCCAGTCGGGAGGTCGTCCTCGGCGGCGGGCCGACCGCCGGGGTCGGTCGGGAGGTCGTCCTCGGCGACGGGCCGACCACAGAACCCGGTCGGGAGGTCGCCCTCGGCGTAACCGCCGAGAACGCCGCTCTCGGGACCGGGCCCAGGGTGGCCTCGGGCCAAACGGCATCCGTGGCCGGTGTGTGTCCAGGACCACCCCCTCCCCGACGCAGCACTGCTCCGGCCGCTGGTCCGTCTCCTCCCCGATGCAGCACTGCTCCAGCAGCTGGTCTGTCTCCGCCTCGCCGACCTCAGTCTCAGCCTCCGACGCCTCCGGGACCGCATCCTCCGGGACCGCATCCTCCGGGACCGCATCCTCCGGGACCGCATCCTCCGGGACCGCATCCTCCGGGACCGCATCCTCCGGGACCGCATCCTCAGGGACCGCATCCTCAGGGACCGCATCCTCAGGGACCGCATCCTCAGGGACCGCATCCTCAGGGACCGCATCCTCAGGGACCGCATCCTCCGGGACCGCATCCTCCGGGACCGCCGTGGCGAACCTCAGACGTGGCGCTGGAGTGGGTCGCTCCGCTGGTCCCGCAGCCTCTGCCTCCCGGCCTGCCGGCTGCGGTGCCAGCAGCGCTTCCACCGCCGCGAGCTGCCGCTCACCCTGGCCCTGAAGCACGGCTGCCAGGTCGGCCATTGCTCGGGCCAGTGCCTCCAGGGCCCGCTCCGTGCCTCCCTTCTCCATCCCGTCGGGCCCCACGTTGGGCGCCAGTGTAGCAAGGCTAGTGCTACGGGGCCCGACCGACAGGACAGAGAGGACACGGAGTTTCAGTGAAGAACTGTTTTATTTACCACACGTGCACAAACACAGCACCAGACAGCTCAGCAGCTCCAGCAGCAGACGAGAGAACTCTTGCTGCTCTGCAGCCCCGCCTTATGAAGGCAGGCAGAGTGGAGAGGTTGATTGGGGCCACCTGTGCCCCAATCAACCTGAGTGGCTGCAGCTCCTCCACCCTGCCACAAGTACATTTGAAACTCTACAAATATCATTGATATAAAAATACAGAGCTTCCGGCCTAAGACTGACCCCTGTGGGACACCACAGGTAATATTCAGACTCTTTGACTTATGATGACCCATCTGCACAAATTGATGCTTGTTTTTAATGTAGCTCTTGATCCAATCAAATGCAACCCCTCTGATGTCATCCCTATCCAGTTTTTTAAGTAGTATCTCATGATCAATTGTGTCGAAAGCTTTTTTTAGATCAACAAATATTCCCATAGCATATTTCTTATCATCTATACAGTTTATTTCCTCTACCAACTCAATTACTGCCATGGAAGTTGATCTGCCTGATCTAAACCCATACTGTTAATGTTAATACAAGCTTTATTATATATATTTTTTGTAGATACTTTATTAATCCTTTGCAGGAAATTAAGGTGTTACATCAGCAGCAGCAGCAGCATCAGTGCATTTTTTCATGCATGCATTCAACACAAAGATAAAAAACATATCCAATAAAAAAACAGATCACTTAGAATTAAAATTAGATTTAAAATTAAAATTAAAATGCCAATATGATGCAAAATATTTTTCGGCCGAAGGTACATTCGTCTGAAACCACAGAGGTAGGAGATAAAATGTCACACCTAAAACTGCTCCTACAGTCTTTTTATTCTCAAAGGGAGCAGTTCTTGTTTTTCTGAGTGGGGGTCTCCAGCCCGTCTATCTGAGCCAGACACCAAGAAAAACATCTACACATGTCAGTTTTATCTCCTCATGGTGATGGTTTTTACTTGGGAAACTCAGCAAAAAAGTGACGTTTTATGAGGTCACTGTTGGTCCATTTGAGACATTCTTCCAAAGACTTGAGTTCTTTAGAACCTCAGTATTCTGGTTTCAGCTTTGACTCTGACCACCGACCACACCGGTGATTCTGTAGTTTTGTTGGAGTTTTAGTTTTTTTAGACATTCAGGATCTTCTCTTTCCATGATGGTTTAAGCAGCTTTGTACTTTGGTGTTCCATGTGCAGCAGCTGAATGTAAAAACCATATCTGAAATCAAGATTACACACACAGAAACACATACTGACCTTTGTCCTGAATGATCTCTTACAAACGACGAAGAAGCAAACACATGGAAGGTTCATTTATGACACATTTCATACACCAACATGCTTCAGTGTCGTTTATAAAAATACATGTTTAAATGAATCCAGAACCAAATAAAATAAATTTAGATTTAAATAGATTTTTGTTGAAATATCCAGAGAAGCGCTGGGTGTGAAGAATGAAAGTTCCTACAGAACTGCAGCAGAGAAGGCTTGAAGAACATTTGCATCAACTCCTGGATATCGGACGTGTGTGTGTGTGTGTGTGTGTGTGTGTGTGTGTGTGTGTGTGTGTGTGTGTGTGTGTGTGTGTGTGTGTGTGTGTGTGTGTGTGTGTGTGTGTGGTTGTGGTTGTGTGTGTGTGTGTGTGTGTGTGTGTGTGTGTGTGTGTGTGTGTGTGTGTGTGGTTGTGTGTGTGTGTGTGTGTGTGTGTGTGTGTGTGTGTGTGTGTGTGTGTGTGTGTGTGTGTGTGTGTGTGTGTGTGTGTGTTAATCCACAGGTGTGTCTCTTGGAGACATCCAGAAGAGAGTCAGTGGTGGCAGGCCGAGCACCGCTGATGAGTCCAAATGATTTGTTTTCCCAGTGATCAAAAACCGATTAATTGCCAGGAGTTTCATCTATTCTGGTACCGTCATTGTCCATATAATCCACCAGTCATTTGTATGTGTTCGCACAGGAATCAACACCTCATCTTGTGTTTCTGGAATCTGACTTTCTGGACCCGTCCAGTGACTAATGAGAAAGATCAGCTGACGACAGGGGACCTGTCTGTATGGATGTCTGGTAGATCAGAATCAGAATCAGAATCAGGTTTATTTGGCCACGTTTGAACATGCCAGACAGGGAATATGACTCTGGTTATTTCGCTCACTGTAAAGTTAATACAAAAATGGCTCTTATTTACATATATACAATTAAAAAAAAAAGTGAAAGGTGCAGCAGTATGTGGTAGACATGGTTAATGAAAGGTGCATTGTCAGATGCCTTCTGACACGCTGACATCCTTTTTTAATGATGAGTATTAATGTAGAATGAGTAAGAATGATTGAGTACCACCGAAAGGTGCCTCAAATAAAATAAATGTATTATTATTTTATTATTATTATTATTATTATTATCGTCATCATACCAGCTCGTCTTGTTTTTACCTCCTTTCGCAAAGCAGTCTCACAGGAAAACGTGGTACAGGCTACGTTGGTCCACAATGCAAAACGTGGCAATGTTTACGATTTGCCCTCCTAAAACGTGAGATGAGAACGTTTTCCGTGGCCCATTCATTTTAATGGTTTCTTAGGTTTCGTTTCTGTCACGTGACTTTCAAGCTTTCGGCTGTGGAGGAAAAATAAAATTGCTGCCATTTCTTTGATTCTCGGTCTAAATTGTAATATTTTAAGATAGTTTCGCCATGAAAAGCAGATTTTATCATATTCATAGCAAGAAATATTGAAATTTCACAATATTTGTGTGTCTGCTTACCTCACGTCGAGCAACTTTTTTTTTTTTTAAACTTACTCCTCTTCCGTGGCTCTCTCGCGGTAAAAACTTCTTCTTATAATTACCCGCGGCCCATTCTGACACCATGTGTTGTCTGTCTTAATATATATGTATATAGCACACGAGGCGTATAGCTGGTCTCATCAAGACGTTTATCTGGCTGCCATGGCAACAACAACTGACGCTTTGAGCTGGCGTGCTGCTGAAGCTACTGCGCATGTGCTAAGCACCTAGGGCATGCTGGGTAATGGAGTTCCTACACAGTAATCCATACAAAACAGGAAACCAAGTGGTTTATATGCTATTTTAATTACTTTTAATATTAGGTAGTTGTGTGAACTGTTAAGATATTATATTTTCTATAACTTTAGATGATATTATTTCAACATAGAACAACATAAAACGGCTTTTAGTGTCCCCAGGGTGAAACATTTCTTCTTTGAATTTCAGCACCCCAGTGTTTTTGTGAGACAACCCGGAAATTATTGCTGGCTCCAAAAAAAAGCATGTTGTTTTTTTATTATACCTTTTATTTGACAAGGCAATCACTAAATTAATTAATTTTATGCTGCGTAAATGCAACCTATAAATAATTATCCATACATATATGTTCCTTAGAATATATTGGACACTGGACAATGTAAACCTTTTTTTTGGTAATGAATTATCTCTGCCTTGACAACTCGCCAGATCGTTTAGTGTATGTGGTGGTTTTATTTTGGAGGAGTGCAGCGTAAGCAATAATATTAAGACTTATTATTTTATCCGAAAACAATTGCATTTTTGAGGCGCATAACTTACTCGAAAAGTTGTGAAACTTGGCACGCACGTCCCATGTGGCGAAAAATTACGTATTCTAATAGTGTCAAAAAGGGGCGTGACCTAATGGCTCACCAGCGCCCCCTAGAAAACTTTGTGCCTCAAGCCCCACGATACGGTTTGACGTAGATGCACAAAAATCGGTACACACTTGTATCATGTCGCAACTTAAAAAAAAGTCTCTTGGCGCCATGGCCGAAACCCAACAGGAAGTCGGCCATTTTGAATTAATCGTGTAATTTTGGCGCAATTTATGCCATTTTCACGTGTCGTACTTTAACGAACTCCTCCTAGCAGGATCGTCCGTTCGACATAAAACTCACTCAGGAGACACAAAAGACGTTAACCATGAAAAGTTATCAAAATCGTGATTTTTCGTGAAATGGCGTGGCCGTGGCGCCGCGTCAAACTTCAACACTAAACAGGAAGTGATACTAGTAGCTGATTGGCCGATATGTGATCCTCATCATCATCACCATCACCATCATCATCATCATCATCACCTTCATCATCACCATCATCATCATCATCACCATCACCTTCATCATCATCACCATCATCATCATCATCATCATCATCATCATCATCATCGTCGTCGTCGTCATCGTCATCATATTCATCATCATCATCATCATCATCCTCATCACCTTCATCATCATCATCATCATCATCGTCATCATCATCATCATCCTCACCTTCATCATCATCAATTGGTGGAAATTGCATGCGCAAGGTTCCGTTCATCGCTGCCTGCAGCTTTAATTTCACTTATGTTTACAACATGTAGAGTAATTAATTGGGCAGCGAAGCCTCTGTGTTTTTATATAGGTTTGTCGAGTTGTTAATAAAGTAAAAAAAAATAAAAACAGATTTAAAAGGCCCAGCCCCCAGCTTGAAAAGCTGCCAGGCAACCTGATCTCACAAAAATCTGTGAAATGCCCATGACCTCTCACCACTATTTTCCGTGGAACTATATATACACGGAAAATGGTATAATTCCGTGTGAGCACCACAGATATTGTACCATGCAAAGTCAATGTGATCCGTTGTCGTGATATATACACGGATTATGACATTATTATTATTCATATATTATTCTTTGTTATAGTGGCTAAATTTGCACAGTTCACTAACGCTTTGAGCTAGGAGTCTGAAATTCTAGACTCTGTATCAGGAGGTGACTCTCATCCACTGTGCCGAGTTTCAGATCTGTGTGACCTTCGGAAGTGTCAAAGGTCACCGCATGTGTTTCTTTTTCGGGCCTGCAAAGCCTATTTCGTGTCTATTTTTGCACAGTTCACTAACGCTTTGAGCTAGGAGTCTGAAATTCTAGACTCTGTATCAGGAGGTGACTCTCATCCACTGTGCCGAGTTTCAGATCTGTGTGACCTTCGGAAGTGTCAAAGGTCACCGCATGTGTTGCTTTTTCGGGCCTGCAAAGCCTATTTCGTGTCTATTTTTGCACAGTTCACTAACGCTTTGAGCTACGAGTCTGAAATTCTAGACTCTGTTACAGGAGGTGACTCTCATCCACTGTGCCGAGGTCCAGACCCGTGCGACCTTCGGAAGTGCCAAAGGTCACCGTGTGTGGTGCCTTTTCCGGGCTTTTTTTGTGTGTTTTTTGAATAATTGCGCTTTGAGCTGGGAGGCTGATTTTTGACTATGTTGCAATGCAGAAGGACCTTTGCTAGGATCTTTTGGTCCCGTGGCTGTACGACTTCCACAGAGCTAGTTGGCGTTGCAGAGGGTTCACAGAGTTGAGACTTGGCAAGCCCAATCAAGGCCCCATATGGAGGCCACAGGTCAAGTTTTACTTGGTTTGGTCAAATGTTGTGGCAACGGCGTCCGTTCAAATGTTGGAAAAGGTGAAGTTTCGAAGCCCCGCCCATCGAAAAGTACAGGTCCGATCTGCACCAAACTAACGTTTGTCTGTTCAGGGGATGCCCCCAAACAACATATAGAAAATTCAGACTTCTATGACTTCTGCAACAGTGTTTCCTCCAAAACGTCCTGGCTGGTTAGTAGGGTTTAGAATCGTATAGGTCTGAGAGCCTCCTGACTAATGGAATGGGGCCTATTCACTAACGCTTTTAGCTAGGAGTCTGAATTTTTTATATGTTGTTTGGGGGCATCCCCTGAACAGACAGATGTTAGTTTGGTGCAGATCGGACCTGTACTTTTCGATGTGATCGACTTTATTAACAACTCGACAAACCTATATAAAAACACAGAGGCTTCGCTGCCCAATTAATTACTCTACATGTTGTAAACATAAGTGAAAATAAAGCTGCAGGCAGCGATGAACGGGACCTCGCGCGTGCAATTTCCACCAATTGATGATGATGATGATGAAGGTGATGAGGATGATGAGGATGATGATGATGTTGATGATGGTGATGATGAAGGTGATGAGGATGAGGATGATGATGATGATGGTGTTGATGATGATGATGAAGGTGATGATGATGATGATGATGATGATGATGAATATGACGATGATGATGATGATGATGATGAATATGACGACGATGATGATGATGATGATGGTGATGATGATGAAGGTGATGGTGATGATGATGATGAAGGTGATGATGAATATGACGATGATGATGATGATGATGATGATGATGATGATGATGAAGGTGATGAGGATGATGATGATGATGGTGTTGATGATGGTGTTGATGATGATGATGAAGGTGATGAGGATGATGATGATGATGATGATGGTGTTGATGATGATGATGAAGGTGATGATGATGATGAATATGACGATGATGACGATGACGATGATAATGAATATGACGATGATGATGAATATGACGATGATGATGATGATGATGATGAATATGACGACGATGATGATGGTGATGATGATGAAGGTGATGGTGATGATGATGATGAAGGTGATGATGAAGGTGATGGTGGTGGTGATGATGATGATGATGATGATGATGAATATGACGACGATGATGATGGTGATGATGATGAAGGTGATGGTGATGATGAAGGTGATGATGAAGGTGATGATGATGATGAGGATCACATATCGGCCAATCAGCTACTAGTATCACTTCCTGTTTAGTGTTGAAGTTTGACGCGGTGCCACGGCCACGCCATTTCACGAAAAATCACGATTTTGATAACTTTTCATGGTTAACGTCTTTTGTGTCTCCTGAGCGAGTTTTATGTCGAACGGACGATCCTGCTAGGAGGAGTTCGTTAAAGTACGACACGTGAAAATCAATCAATCAATCAATCAATCTTTATTTATAAAGCCCTTTACAACACACAGGGTGACCAAAGTGCTTTCCATTAAAATCCACATTAAAACAAAACAATTTAAAAACAACATAATAAAACCATTAAAATTAAATTAAGAATATTTCACATCAATACTATGTATTAAAAGCCAGTCTAAATAACCAGGTTATTTAGACTGGCATAAATAAATAAAAATGGCATAAATTGCGCCAAAATTACACGATTAATTCAAAATGGCCGACTTCCTGTTGGGTTTCGGCCATGGCGCCAAGAGACTTTTTTTTAAGTTGCGACATGATACAAGTGTGTACCGATTTTCGTGCATCTACGTCAAACCGTATCGTGGGGCTTGAGGCACAAAGTTTTCTAGGGGGCGCTGGTGAGCCATTAGGTCACGCCCCTTTTTGACACTATTAGAATACGTAATTTTTCGCCACATGGGACGTGCGTGCCAAGTTTCACAACTTTTCGAGTAAGTTATGCGCCTCAAAAATGCAATTGTTTTCGGATAAAATAATAAGTCTTAATATTATTGCTTACGCTGCACTCCTCCAAAATAAAACCACCACATACACTAAACGATCTGGCGAGTTGTCAAGGCAGAGATAATTCATTACCAAAAAAAAGGTTTACATTGTCCAGTGTCCAATATATTCTAAGGAACATATATGTATGGATAATTATTTATAGGTTGCATTTACGCAGCATAAAATTAATTAATTTAGTGATTGCCTTGTCAAATAAAAGGTATAATAAAAAAAACAACATGCTTTTTTTTGGAGCCAGCAATAATTTCCGGGTTGTCTCACAAAAACACTGGGGTGCTGAAATTCAAAGAAGAAATGTTTCACCCTGGGGACACTAAAAGCCGTTTTATGTTGTTCTATGTTGAAATAATATCATCTAAAGTTATAGAAAATATAATATCTTAACAGTTCACACAACTACCTAATATTAAAAGTAATTAAAATAGCATATAAGCCACTTGGTTTCCTGTTTTGTATGGATTACTGTGTAGGAACTCCATTACCCAGCATGCCCTAGGTGCTTAGCAAATGCGCAGTAGCTTCAGCAGCACGCCAGCTCAAAGCATCAGTTGTTGTTGCCATGGCAGCCAGATAAACGTCTTGATGAGACCAGCTACACGCCTCGTGGGCTATATACATATATATTAAGACAGACAACACATGGTGTCAGAATGGGCCGCGGGTAATTATAAGAAGAAGTTTTTACCGCGAGAGAGCCACGGAAGAGGAGTAAGTTTAAAAAAAAAAAAAAAAAAAAAAGTTGCTCGACGTGAGGTAAGCAGACACACAAATATTGTGAAATTTCAATATTTCTTGCTATGAATATGATAAAATCTGCTTTTCATGGCGAAACTATCTTAAAATATTACAATTTAGACCGAGAATCAAAGAAATGGCAGCAATTTTATTTTTCCTCCACAGCCGAAAGCTTGAAAGTCACGTGACAGAAACGAAACCTAAGAAACCATTAAAATGAATGGGCCACGGAAAACGTTCTCATCTCACGTTTTAGGAGGGCAAATCGTAAACATTGCCACGTTTTGCATTGTGGACCAACGTAGCCTGTACCACGTTTTCCTGTGAGACTGGGTTGCCTTTCTATGTATTTCTTGTCTTTGACATTTCGTTTCAAATCCACAACTTAAAACTTTGTAAAAAATACTTTAATTTGAGATAAGCCCGGTGCTGTTGGGTATCTGTGACGGTATGAGGCTACATTCCTGCACACAGTTTGTGTTCAGTGTTCATCTGTGAGGGTATCGTTACTGTTGACACATTCATACGGGTTTATGGCAACACAGGCTCACACATGTGGCATTCAGCAACACCAACTAAATCCTGCATGTATTCATTTTTTTACCAAGTTTTTCATTAAAATACAGAATTTAAATCATTTTTACAAACAACTGCATTCAGTTTTACTTGTTCTTTAAGTCTCAGGCTTTATTCACTTTTTAAATATTTAATCCACTCAATTCAATGAAATATACAGGACTGTCTCAGAAAATTTGAATATTGTTATAAGGTCCTTTATTTTCTGTAATGCAAAAATGTCATACATTCTAATCTGGATTCATTACAAATCAACTGAAATATTGCAAGCCTTTTATTATTTTAATATTGATGATCATGGCTTACAGCTTAAGAAAACTCAAATATCCCATCTCAAACAATTAGAATATTCTGGGAATCTTAATCTTAAACTGTAAGCCATAATCAGTAATATTAAAATAATAAAAGACTTGCAATATTTCAGTTGGTACCGTCATTGGGAACGGGAACTGGATTCTCACTGAATAGTTTGAAATGAACTGGACTATCTCTGCTCAAGTTAAACATTAGTTTTATGCAAACTATCTTAACTCCATCCAACGGTGGATTCCAGCAGCATCCATGGTGTCATCAGGGAGGGATGTGGAGGCGTTGACCGTATGGAGCCCTGAGACGAGTGTGTCAGCAGATGATTGGCCGATCACAGAGATATGAAGACTTTAAAACAGCCCTCTGTTCTGACCAGAGCATCTTCTTCTGGAGGAAAACCGTCTCAGCAGCATGATGAAGACTTGTGTGGTCCTCGCTCTCTTCCTGATGGCAGGTGAGTTCATGGCTCCTCATCAGCTGCTGCAGTTCTTTGAGACGTTCCCAGCTGGAAACACCAATGTTCCTGACCTGTGTGTGTGTGTGTGTGTGTGTGTGTGTGTGTGTGTGTGTGTGTGTGTGTGTGTGTGTGTGTGTGTGTATCCACAGGTGTGTCTCTTGGAGACATCCAGAAGAGAGTCAATAATGGAAGGCCGTGCACCGCTGATGAGACCAAATCTTTTGTTTTCATTACCGAGTGTGCTGGTACCGTAATTGGCAACGGGAACTGGATTATCACTGCAAAACACTGCGAGGATGATGGAGGGTAAGTTTCCCAAACTGTAGTTTGAAATGAACATTGTTGGACACTCATGAACACTCATGAACTTTCCTCCACCGTGAGCTTTTCTCACTCCAGTGCAGCAGCAGCAGGTGAGGGTGTGTGTGTCCTCTGTGGGTGAACCTGGTTGGTGTTTAGATCATGATCAGTCTGGTAAACTGAAGGTAAACTATAATTCTGGTTCAGATTTAACTCATGATGAATGTGTTCTTGCTCATCTGTCAGGCTCGACAGGCTAATCAGGTGGTTTTCCCCAACAAAAATTAAGGACGTCACCTTAACTCAAACAATCACCTTGGAGAAAACTTTTAAACACGCGACTGCTGACATCATGCTGATCAAAGTGAACACCAGCATGGAGGGTATGCCCTTGGTGCCTGAAGCTGTCTGCAGCCAAGTCCTGAACCAAATAAGCCCCACAAACACTGTACCGATGGGCGTTCCTGCTCGGCACACGAAGGAGGAGGACAAAACTTGTGAGACATTACAGACTTGATTTACACTAAATGAACAAAGCTCATTATCCAACTCTAACTGCATGAAGCACCAACATTTACTGCCTTTAAACCCCTTTTTACTGGATGAATCTCTAATAGAAATGTTGATCTTGCTGTTTGATATATATAAAGTTTTTTGCAAATAAATGATAAAAAGGAGACACTTAAGTCTAGAAATGACAACCTTTTTATATTATATGATTTTTAAATGTGTGATCATTTTACTTTATATAAACTTGTGTCTTAAATGAGTTATTGTGTTTGTAATGACTAAAAAGAAACAAGGAACCACTGAAATGAAAGGTTCTGTCATCGTCACACAACCATAGAGTCTTTATTAGATGATGGTTGTTTCTACTGCGTTAAAACATACATAAAAAAACTGGGTAACAAAAATTTGAATTGTCAAACGAATCCTTGTTTTTTATTCATTCAGGGAAAGATGTTTCCATGTGTGCCGACATCAACGTGAATGGACGGGGCACTATTAGGAAAACCAATGTCTTGCTCTGGAGTCCTGATGGCTGCGACACCTGTAAGGTAAGTACCAGACTGTCTTTGACCCCATCAGACGTTGGTCAGTGGTTTGTAATGACTGTTGCTGACCTGACACGCTGTTTTCTCTCTCCGTCTCTCGTTCTAGGGGGATTCTGGTGCTGGATATATTTACAATAACGCTCTGTTTGCTGTTCATAGTGGAAAGATACCGGTTGGACAAGGCAAAGTAGAGAATGTTGGACCCATCGTCTGTAATGGACACATACGTAATTGGATTGTTGATACTATGAATAATAATCCTTAAAAGTGTCCTCGTTGTGTGATCCTTGTTTGTGAGCAACAATAAAGAGACGTCAGGTCTCCTTAAGAGCATAAAAGTGTCTCTGTGATGTTTGTATCAAACAAACTAGTGTGGATCATTAAACACTGGTGACGCAGACGTGGACCTGGTAGTAAGAAAGTAACATTTATTTATATTTAAACAGGGATATCACTGACCAAAGTGCTATACACATTAATAATAATTAAAAAAGAACATTCAGTGACAACAAATAAATCGATACATTTATTTTATAAGTTTAAATAAATCCCATCTGCTGCAGACTGATGCCAGGAAGTCGCTGTGCAGGTTTGGAGGCGGATCTAGTGACACGTCACAATTATGCACACACCAAACCTTAACACACACGTCTCCACCAGCCCCCCAGTCTCGCGCTCAGCAGGCACGCCGATTTTTTCCAGTGTCCACCCGCGGTACTGCAACAAAAAATCCCATGGGGCCCAGAAAGCTTTTTTCCCATAGACCGCAATAGTAAAAGAGAAACCTCTAAAACTGTTCACAGGAACCTCCAGCTGTAATCACCGGCAATTACTAATCTTTGTATTCTATATTTTTAACTCATGGACTTTATATCCGTCAAAAATGTTTTATAACGGCCAGAAAAGTCAAAGAAAAGTCTCTTTCTGGGCGTGACGTCACGGCTGACGTCACAGCCGTGTCCGTGCATTCCACGGATGTTTATATTAATATATATTATGTAATTATATTATATTAATACATTAATAATATATGTGATGCTATACATGTAATAATATACATGAATTAATATATTATTTTAATACATATTATATTAATACTCGCGTCATTGCCCCGGGGCATGATGGGAGACCCCAGAGCATCATGGGAGGTGACTCAACTGCGCATCCTCTATGGGCCCGTGTACACTGAAGTAAACCAGGAAGTCCGAGATTTTTTCGGCGGATGCGCTGGCTGAGCAGAATGCATTGAAATGAATGGGCGGCCATTTTTGGCACAGTATCCAGTTATATAATAGATCCATGGTCTCCACCCACTGATAATACAGGAGGATCTTCTTCTGCTACTCGCAATAAAAACCTGCTGCAAAGCTCCCTGGTGACTCTCCAGGATGAACAAATGTACTAAAGTCTGAGTGAAACATATTCACAATTATCAGATTCTGCTCATCATAAACCCCCACAAATAACGCTGGTATTTAATGGTTTTCCAACAACATTTTTAGTAGATTGCGGGGCGACAAACTCCGTGTTGAAGGGAGACGATTGTCCTGTGCAGCCGAAGCTCAGTGGACGGTTTGTTCATTCAGTTCCTGAAACTGGTCACGTGATGCGTGAAAACTTCTCAACTCCACTAGATTGAGTTTTAAACACTTTCTCTGACGGGACGAGATTTAATCAGTGCTTTGGGTTTGTCACTCATTTCGACACCTGAAGGTTTTAAAGTAACAAAATTGAATGCAAATGATGAACATTGTTTGGTGCATCTGTCCATAAACCCTCTGTTAGAGCCCATTTATATTGTGATGTGTTTCCCATTAATCACAGGGGTGTTTGAATTGTAGAGCCATGTATTGCACTGTAGGTGGTGTATGGAGCCAGGGAATAGGTTTTATAAAGGTGAGGCTGATCACGGGCAGGTGTGCTGGTTGCTGGTGAGCACATGGTTTTTTTTTTTTTTTTTTTTTTAAAGATTTTTTGGGCTCTAGTGGCCCTTTATTGAAGATGCAGACTGGAAAGGGGTAGAGAGAGAGAGAATGGGGACGACACGCAGCAAAGGTGTGCAGGCCGGGATTCGAACCTGCGACTGCTGCAGGAGGACTGTAGCCTCAGTATATGAGCCGCTGCTTAACCCACTGCACCACCGAGCGGCCCGGCACACGGTTTTTTGATCGTTTCAATTTGGCTTCGTATGATTGCAGTTTTTGTTGGTCTTGTTTTACTGATCTCATGCAAGTTATACAATATAAGTGCATGTAGTTCGTTGGTGACAAAGGAGCTTGTGTGTCCCGATAAATACCCCTTTTTTGAGCATCACAAACAGTACTCGAGTTGTAAAAAAGAATCAGGGGGGATGGTGGATTTTATCATATGGGGACAGATATGTCCCCATATGATGTGTGCTGATTACAAATAATATAATATATTACAAATAATAGCAGTGACCAAAACACCTGCAGAAATACTGCAGGAATGACATAGCAGCAGTTAAATGCAGCCTTCTGTAAGCTTTAAATATCCACTGGGCTTACATCAAATACATCAAAACACAACAATAAAAAACACTTTTCTGAACTTATCAATATGACTCTGTCCTTCACAGGATAAGTAACATGGATCACTGCAAAAACTCAAAATAAGAATATTTGTCCTATTTCTAGTTAAAATGTCTCATTTTAGTAAAAAAATGTCATTACACTTAAAACAACATTCATCACTTGAAAAAACAACAATTTTCACCTGTTTCAAGTAGATTTTCACTTGAAAAAAGTAGAAAAATCTGCCAGTGGAACAAGATTTTTTTGCTTATAATAAGAAGATAAATCTTGTCCCACTGGAAGATTTTTCTACTTATTTCAAGTGAAAATTAACTTGAAACAGGTGAAAATTGTCAAATCAGTTATTTTTCTGGTGACTCTAAATGTTGAAATAGCAGTAAAATTAATTGATGAAATGACATAAGGGATGGAAAGGGGGGATGGCAGTTTTACAGGGGGGATGATTTGGACCGTTTTTATTTCAGGGGGGATGCCATTCCCCCTCATCCCCCTCAACTCCAGTACTGAACACAAAGGATGTGTATGGACACTCATTCAAACAACTGACATGCTGCCCGAGGAGACGTGTCATCTGTTTGGTCAATCAGCGCCTCAGTGACTTGTGGGTTTTGTTTGGGTTGAATCAATTCAAGTCACTACACCCTCTCTTTAAACATTATTTTTTTTTATTATTATTTCGTTTATTTCGGCATGTTTATATAGACACATTTCATCTCCAGAACATTATACATTGCATACTCAGCACATGACGAAAAGGGTACGGGAGAAGCTGACGCTTATCAAAGTCCCGCCCCGTTCTATGTAAGATTCATGATCACATCAACAACAGAATTCAGTAAGATACATAGTTTACCACATAGCAATTTGTCTAATTTCATCCTTCACAGTCCAGATAGCATGTATGTTTGTACAACATTATGCCAACATGTAAACATTCCTGCCATACAAGCCGTGCCATTTTCATTGTGGCCACGGGCCCTCATGATGTTGGCTTGATTAAAAATGCGAAACCGGTAATGATCACTGCGAGATCTGATTTTCATCAGTGTCAACAGCATTATCCGTTAAAACAGGAAGCAATCGATGGTATAACACCTTTATTTGACTCCTTGCGTGAGGCAGGTGTTATTATACTTTGTCCAAACTCTCCAGTTCTAGCACCTATAATTCCTGCGAAAAAAAGCATGTGATAAAAACCAACCGACAGAGTCGAGATTCGTCCAAGATTCAAGCGGTTAAAAAGCTGCTCCAGCACATATCTTTCTGTGCCCAGTCCGTACACTATTGTGGCACAGATTCCAAATTCAGCAAAATGGTTTTCTAGGGAGGTGTTCCAGGCATGTCCCACCGGGAGGAGACCCCGGGGAAGACCCAGGACACGCTGGAGAGACTATGTCTCTCGGCTGGCCTGGGAACGCCTCGGACTCCCCCCGGAAGAGCTGGAGGAAGTTTCTGGGGTGAGGGAAGTCTGGGCATCCCTGCTGAGGCTGCTGCCCCCGCGACCCGGTAACGGATAAAGCGGGAGAAGATGAGTGAGTGAGTGAGGTTTTCTGTCGTAGACCTTGAAAAATCTATTTTCAGTGTTCATGTGAATCCTGATAGTCATTTTTGGTTTGAATTTAATGTCAAAGGTGAACCTTTCACAGGACTTTCACCAACCAGCTATAATGCTGCTTCGATGCCCTGGTGTTGACTCCTGGTACTGCACTCCTGCAGTACACGGATGAAGTGTTGTTGACGTGGAAGTTGAGTATCACTCCAAACTTCTCATGCACCTTCCCCAGGCTCTGAAGCCTCTCATCCAGTGAGGACAGGGTTGTATCCACAACCACATTGAAAAAGGTTGTTTCCATTTTGCGAAGTGAATCACCAATGGGCTCATCTGGGGACTCATAACTGAAGAGTCACACATCTCCATTGCAGTTGCTTGTGCATCCGAAAACCCAGTTTTTCTGTAGCTGGTGAGGGAATCTCTGGTTTTGTCCAGTAGGTTGACAGCCACATCTAGCCAAGCACTGAGCACTGTGAAACTACAACACAGGCATAAAAGAAATAAAATCTTACATGTTTGTAGTGTATTTTGATTCTCTCTTTTACATAAATAAACACTGAATGATTGACTATTTTACACAACAGAAACACACATTAACAGATGCCGAAATTATCATAGATTAACCGTTACAAAAAACTAGCGATTAACGCAATGCTAACATAACATGGAAAACGCCATTGACTGGCTAACGCGTTAGCATCGCCCCCGTTTTCCCAACAATTATCTAGATTTTCAGCAGACAATCAGAAGTAAGTTTAACAATAAAACGTGAGGATTACTTACAGGCACATGATTGTCAAGGTTCAACAGAGAAAAAATGATTAGAGAGATTAAACACAACAACGGATTTCTTCAAGGTCGGTTTGGCAACTGACAAACTGACAAACTAAGTTATGCTATGATAAGTGCTGTAACGTTAAGTAACTATAACTTACGTTGCGTTTTGACCATTTTAAATTAACTAATTCATCACATTACATCCTTACCTCGGTCTTTTTCACATTTTTCCTCATCTTCTATTCTTTTCTTTTTATTTTGAGCGCCAGATGGCTTTTGTCGCTTCATATTGATCGACCGTCAACAATCGACCGGCATTGTCAATGATAATTTTGCAAAGGTCTTGACGTCTTGGCAACGGTCGCCAGGTGGGTGGGGGAGGGGGGGATGAGGTGAGGGACCACAGCAAAATTAATTGTGGCTGCCAGAGAGGCAGAAGGATGCAGCCAGGCAGAAATTAAAATAAGAAAAACAATTTCATTATTATTTAAAGACTTATGGCTATATATGTACTGTTGTTGTTTTTTAGTGTATTCATTTCTAATTTTTCAAAAGTTTATTAAAAAAAAAAACTAAAAAAAAAACAGCTGCCTGCATGGCGCCCCCTGGCATGCTGGCGCCCCTAGCATTTGCCTAACCTGCCCTATGGGTGGCACGTCCCTGATGAAAGTATTGGCAAAAGTACAGGGTTTTGGTAAAGGCCCAGAGCAAAAGTACAAGGGTGGCACAAATGCAAAAATAGAGGATCTACTACCGGGTGAATAAAACATCCGGTGAATGTGTGAGTGAATGAACGGACAGAAAAACCAATTGGTTTGTAAGTTGTATAAAATTGTGGGACACAAAGGATGAGCTTCTCTGGGATGCAATAAGCACAATCCTCCCCCCTTCACCGAGGCTTGACCGAGAGAATAAGAGTATTTATTGTCCCCACACAACTCTTAGCGCAGTACATTAAGAGTCCGTGGAGTCGCTGTACTGCTCCAAAACACATACCAAAATGGGAAACAGTGGGGGGAAATCTGCAGGACTGGAATGGAAGCAGAAATTGAAAAACAGTGATTATAAAATAATGGAACAGAAAGATCCACAATACTGTATGTACGCTTGGCACAATGGGTAACTAAATATGATTTTAATGGGAAAATGGATTCCAACATTCTGTTGGGTCTGAGACAGCGCATGAAAGATAGAAATGGGTCTGATACAAAGAAAATGAAAAAGAAGGATTTACCAGACTGTGGTGGCAGACAGAGAGAAAGGAAAAAGTGTAGAGACCTTCTTCTCCGATGATGAGAAAAAAGATATATACTATCAGGGCGCAGACTCAGGAGATGAAGACAGGCACCAAGGTGAGGGAAGGTGGGGCAAGAGCCAACACCCCGGAGGCAGGGGAGGAAGAAGAGATTATGACACGCAGTGATGTTAAAATTGCGGAAAGATAGGCCACACCTTCAGAAAATGCAAAGTTCCAAAGAAACCTAGAGGAGACTTTGAACAATATCTGCAATGACTAGACCGACCAGAATCTCCCAAAAAAGACACAGGCAACACGTTGGACATTTACCAGGTAATGCTGTGT
The DNA here is from genome assembly GCF_033807715.1 of Cololabis saira. NCBI lineage: Eukaryota > Metazoa > Chordata > Actinopteri > Beloniformes > Belonidae > Cololabis > Cololabis saira. Next base: position 3,974,597 of record NC_084607.1, read on the forward strand.
GGAGGCAGTAAACTAGGGTGACCATATTTTGATTTTCAAAAAAGAGGACACTTGGCCCGGCCACGCGATAGCCTACTTTTAAATGATACTCGCAGTTTACTCAAAGATTCCTTATAATTTTAATATATTTAAAGTTTGTATGTATGGATAGAATATTCAGTTATATTACAAAATAATATCTCTCAAAGACAGAAATTCAGATAGGTTTCTCAGAGGTTACTCAACTTTCTTTATTATTTCTAAAATAATAATCCTTTTCAAGTTTCAAATATAAAAATAAATACATATGAATGTAAAATAAATGTAAAATATCTGGAATGAAATAATGATTGAAATAATGTCTCTTCTGTATTACAAAAATCAACTTGTATAATAATAGCTCTCTTTACAAGGACAAATAGATAATATGTAATAACATAAATAATAAATAATATAATAACATAATGTTCTAAATAATACCTCTTCTGTATTAGAAAATCAAACTTGAACTAAATATATCTCACTAACTTTTCAGTGTAATGTAAATAATATAACAGTTATTACTTAAACAAAAAAAAAATGTCTGAACTCAAATCTTGAGTTATCTTCTTCATCCTCCTTGTCTACCCATCCATATTTTGCTGTAGAGCTGATCTTTCCCAGCAGTTTTCGGTTGCTCAACATGTAAGCATGAAAGTCTTTGCAAGAATAGTCCTTGAAATTGTATTGCACAAATAGAATCCCCTTCAGCGATGCAACAGAGAGCTGGTTCCTCTCCTTTGTCCACTGGCTCTGCATCAGTGAGAAAACCCTCTCAACATTTGCATTTTGAGAGGGAAGTGCAAAGACAAACTGTGCAATCTTCAGTAGTTCTGAGTAACATGCAATGCTTTTGGCCTTCTCAAAATATTTGGTCCATTTCTGGTGCACCTGCAGGCCAATTAACTCCTCATCACTGTTGCACCTTTCTGTGAATTTCTTCAGATTGGTGACCTGGTCAAAACACTTGACATCATCAATTGGCACCCCCTTCTCTCCAAGGTACTTGATGCAGGCCTCCACATCAATCCAATCTGTTGGCTCACTCAGATCCATCCACATAAATGTTGAGAACTCCATGGGAGTCATCCACTTCTCTAGACACTCCAGACATGCACTGTACAGGCCCTGCACATCAGCACAGAACTGGTCATAGCCCTTACCAAGTCCGTCTCTGCGCTTTTCTGCCAGTAGTCCCTTAACTTTAAGGGACATGAAGTTGTTGCTCTTGCGTTCAAGAAGAATGGTGTGGATGCTGTTCAATATTTTCTTCATCTCCATAATGGAGTTGTTCTCTGGGTGTGGAACACAGACATGAATAAGTGCATGTGCCAGAGGTAGAGCTCACTGAAGTCGTTTTCAAAAAACTTAATTACTATGGGAGGCTTTTCCTGAGACAGAAAGAATGCTTTTAAAGCTGGAAACATCTGTATCATCCTCTCAATGGCTGGGAACAATGACAGCCACCTTGTCTTGCTGTGAGAAAGCATCCTTCTGTACTCAATGTCAACAAAATCACAGTACTCCTTGAGATTCTCAGTGCGCACAGTGTAAATGTGGAAGTACTGGTAGATTTTGAACATGATATTCTCAAGGTCAACATCTATTGTGTCTGCCCCATGATGAGCACAATTATTCAATATGTGTGCTGGGCAACCCACACCGATCATAGTCTTGTTCTGCAGAAACTTCTTCAAATTTGCAAACACATTATTTCCCTCTTCATTACGTCGGATTCCTCCAAAATTTGTGTTGCAATTGTCGCCAGTAAATGCGATGCATTTTTCAGACAAATTGTTTTTTGCCAGTGTTTCAGTGAGGTATTTTGCAATGGTTTCTGCTGTCTCATTAGGCAGGGGCGGACTGGCCATCTGTGTGATCTGGAGAATCACAGAACGGCCGGTACTCCAGGTCGGCGAAATCGATCAAAAACCAGAATTAATACAGAAATTATTGGTGCTGTAAACATGTGTCTTTTTGGAAAGGTAAACACCATATGAAAAAGATTGTTGGAAACAGTTAGGCACCAAATTTAATATATTTAATTTTCTCAGATGGCAAAAATAAGAACTTTATTGATCCCACATAGAAGTAATTCATGCTGTATCAGCTATAGAGAACAAGGTAGTGCCGAAAAACAATATATATATATATATATATATATATATATATATATATATATATATATATATATATATATATATATATATATATATATATATATATCCCCCCTCACAAAAATAAGAAAAATACAGAAACATATTTTCTCATCAACAAAACATATTTAAAATTTTCCAAGTAACAAAATAACATATTTGAACCATTTTTCGGACAATAAAATAACATTTGAAGCATTTTTCAGACAATGAAATAACATTTGAACCATCTTTCAGACAATTAAATAACATGTTTTGTTGATGAGAAAATATGTTTCTCTGTTTTTCTTTTGTGAGGGGGGAGCACACAGTCACAAGAACCTGGAAGCATTCATGCTTATGACCACAGAGAAAGATCCTCATGTCCCTTGACAATGACTTGGTCATAGATAGAGTTGCAGAAAAAAGTGACTTGTTGAAGAAACTCCTTATCCCCAAACATTGAGAAACATGGCATTGCTGGTTTGTTTTTTTAGGTTAGTATTCAACCTTCATTTCTATGTGAGTATTCAAGTATTTACAGCCTCTTTACATTGTGATTTATCATACAGTAACTATTTCAGATACCTGTTTTGTATTGGTTCAACCAGAGGGACTGCAGTGAGACCTTCATTTCTATGTGAGAGTATTCAAGTTAAACTAGAATACTAGGCTCTTAACACATCTAGTCAAATCAATGCTATTGCTATAAATTGGATGGTATAGTATCATGAGCCACAATTAAGTATTGTGACACTCATGCCAGGCGTTATTGTTGTTGTTGAGTTTCCGCACGCCGATTGCTTTGGGCCGGGCCTAGTCAAAGTCCAGGGCCGTTTTTTAGTCCCAGTCCGTCCCTGGCAGGACCTGGAGACACTAGCCCAGCATTCATCTTTAGTAGCTTGATTATTGTAACAGCATCTTAAAAGTCAGTTAGACAACTGCAGCTCATTCAGAACTCATTTGCTTTGAACATTATTATTGCTGTTCTAATTTTCACTAAGTCCTATTGGGCCACAGTCCCATGTGTACTATGTGATTATGTTAATTTGAACTTTAAGGCCCAGCTCTGAGGCCTAACTCTGAGACCAGCCTTGATTTTCCTTACAACTGACCGCATGGTTGAAACAAAGGAATCATCATAATGACTAAGTCCAAGAAGGATTTGCATTGACGGCCCTTCAGTGATAAGGAAGAATGGACCCCAAACTGCAGGGGGGCCCGCATTTTGCAGCCTGGGCCCCTATAAAGAGCAGACTCCCCCCTCTATCGGTCTCTTCTCTTCCCTTCTCTCCTCTCTTCCAGGTCACAACTCCTATTTTAGCATGAAAAGCTACTAGCTACGGACCGGCCTCCTCCATGACCGTGACTGAAGAAGCGTCTGTCTGGACCGCTGCAACGAGTGACACACGAATGTTCCGAGCCCCAGAGAAGCCGAACCAGGGACCCTGCATGTCTCGACGTGAACGCCTTTGGACCGACCTGGAGGCCCAGCTGCTGTGCCCATGCTGCATCCCCTCATCCACACGGATAACAGAAGAGAGAGATCTGCTCTTTATCAGGATCCCCTGCGGAGCGTAACCACCCTTTGTTCGCCAAGGAACGCTGACCGGCCAGATCAAACCACGTTTTTCTTCACTTACAAAGATCCACATAAGAGGCTGTTTTGTGTTTGGGCAGAGAAACTTAGTTAACACAAGTTTAGTTTTACGTTGTGAGCCGGACTGCTGATCCCGTCACAACTGTGTTTATTAGTTTAAGTGTGTTTGTTTATTTTATTGTTTTTCTCCTCTCATCCTCTCCCACTACCCCCCCCACACACACGCACACTCTTATCTTGGTCATAAAACCTCTGAGCTTGTTTTCACTGGATGAGACGAAATCTCGTCACACACACACACACACACACACGCACGCACGCACGCACGCACGCACGCACGCACGCACGCACGCACGCACGCACGCACGCACGCACGCACGCACACACACACACACACACATGTAATCTGAAGTTTGTGTTTACTATTAGTTAGTTGTTGTTTTCATGTGTAGTTTAGGCATCGGAATTCATACTAAGTGTTGTTTTATCATCTTTTTGACACCTGTGTAAATAAATTCTGATTCATTTGAATGAGAGAAGTTGTTTGTGCTTATTTTACACATATTTGTCACAACTGCTGGTTGCAAAGGTCTGTGCTCGGACTCCTTCCTTCACTATTATTCTGAAGAATAATTTACCTTGAGACTGATTTAGCTGTTTAGTTATCATTTTCCTGATTACATCAGGCGGTGCCCCGTTTTGATTAATTCATTTTGATAAAAAATCTACTTTATTAATTATTAATGATTGTCGAAGGACTATCATTAATAACTCTTTGATAACTGAACCAGCACCCCCTCTGTGGCACAACAGTCCATACATTTCAAAATCTGTAATTTAAGGAATAGAGTGTGATCGAGATACCCAGCATGATTTATTATCCTTACTGCTCTTTTTTGCAATGTGCCTATCCTTTGTAAGGTCGTCTTGTAGGTATTACCCCAAATTTCAACACAATAGATCAGATATGGTAATAGGAGTGCACAGTACAGATTGTGTAGTGTTGTTTGATTCAAGATGTGTCTCAGCACTCCAATACTCTTTTCCATCTTAGAACACAGATACTTAATGTGGGCCTTCCAGCAGAACTTGTGGTCCATTAAGACACCCAAAAATTTGTTTTCATAAACTGTTTCTATTACAACTAGGGATGCCCCGATACCATTTTTTTCACACCGAGTACGAGTACGAGTATTTTAATTTGTGTACTTGCTGATACCGAGTACCGATACTTATACCACAAAAATAACTAGGCTAAAAATGCAATGAAAAATGCAATGAATTGGAAGACAGGTTATATTTGCAACAGATAAATTCAATAAAAATAAATAAAATGAGTAGAATAACTATTTTAAACAAAAAATAATCTTTCTGTGTGAATAAAAATATCAAACATATAACATATCAATGAAACATCATATCGCGGCTCGAGTGCATCGAGAACAGTGGTGTGACCAGGATGCCAGGTGTGGGTGGGCATTAGTCTTACCGGGGGGTGCAAAAAAAAAAAAAGTTCCCCACTTCGCCAGCTAAACGCAGTTGCTGGCCAGCTCTCTGCGGTGCAATTAACCCCAATCTGCAGATAAAACTAGTTTGTTGAGGATAAAATATTAACTCTTATTTGTAGCTGCAGAGGAAAAAAATAATCTCACGAGGAAAACAAAAATATTGCTCACGCCTCGGAGCCTCTTTAACATAATATAGCAGTGAAAAAAAAAGAAAAGAGAAGTAAGAGGGATACAAAACATGTACTGTATGTTGTATTATTATACAAATTTATTGAAACACATAGCGAGTCAAACATTTACCAAAGCAGCTGCCAAACACTCCTAAACAAGGTAGGCGGAGACGGTGGTTCTGCAGAACTGCGGCAGTAAATCCTTACTAAAGAGTGGCGCTCCGACGAGGAGCTCCATTCTTCAGTAGGGATTTCATATGGATCCAGACCGTTAATAATCATTATTTTCTCCATATACCGCTCCCTGGCTTCCTTGTTTAAGGTATCCCGGTAAATTCCAGTTCCTTTCCAGCAGTTTAACATCTTTTTTTTTTGCGTTCCGTCGGTTCACTGTCTGAACCACTGACGGTCTGTGAGTCTAATGCACGGTAGTTATTTATTTGAATTCAGTGATTTATTTACTTTAGACAAAGACAATTTTACATTAAAATCCCGCCCTTATCTGCGTGCGCCGCTTTGGCACATGCGCGATTCATTTGCACCCTGGACGCTGAGGGGTTAACATGTTCCCGCTGGGAGGGACTGCTGCACGGGGACTGAGCTGACTGAGCTTTATGACGGGGCAGAGGCCACTGAGAAGAGTAAGAATGATATGTGCTTTCATGTCTCCAAAAGTTTCCAATGACACCAGATAAAGTCGCTTGAATTGTCGCTAGTCGCTTTTTTGAAAAAGAGTCACTAGGGGGGTCTGAAAAGTTAAATATAGCGACAGAAACACAGAGCTGACAACACTACTACTCAGCCCCACTCAGCTCGTCAGCAGTGGCAAAGGGTGGGAGGACTTTGTGATTCAACAGCTCATTGGACAGTTCACTCTACATGACAAGTGAATCCACTAATCACAACACATACATACACAGTAATAGATGAATGAGATATCACATGCGTGCCCAGGCTGCCGTCAACATTACATCACGTTCTCCTTGGGTGGGCAGAGCGTGTCCGTGGGGGGGCACTGTCCACCTCTGCCCCCCCCTCGGTAACGCCCCCGGTCGAGAAGACGGCGAAATCCTTCGTCTTCTCCAACTGACAGTGGCTGGTCATCCAGCGCTATATAACGGGTTAGTCTCCGTTATTTTAACGACCCGTGGGTTTTCTCTTGCCATTGTCTGTCTCTTTTGCAGAACCTGAGCTAATATTGACTGTGGTCTTGCATTAGCAAACTCTGTATACTCAGTTTTATGATGCGTCTTGAGATGTTTTATCAAGTTGCTGGTATTAAACCACGTATTCTCCTTCCCTCCTCTTGACACCTTAGCAGCACATATCTTGCAGTCGGCCTTGCTTCTGTCGCCGTCCCTTACTTTGAAACATGTCCACACTGCTGACGTCCCGCTGGCATTAATTGTTGCTATCTGGTCTGAAACGGCGCTGCCAGTCTCACTCATGGGTATCACTCTCTTCTCATCCATCTATCTGAGCCAGACACCAAGAAAGACACCTACACATGTCAGTTTTATCTTCTCATGGTGATGGTTTTTACTTGGGAAACTCAGCAAAAAAGTGATGTTTTATGAGGTCACTGTTGGTCCATTTGAGACCTTCCAAAGACTTGAGTTCTTTAGAACCTCAGTATTCTGGTTTCAGCTTTGACTCTGACCACTGACCACACCGGTGATTCTGTAGTTTTGTTGGAGTTTTGTTTTTTTTAGACATTCAGGATCTTCTCTTTCCATGATGGTTTAAGCAGCTTTGTACTCGTTGTTACATGTGCAGCAGCTGAATGTAAAAACCATATCTGAAATCAAGATTACACACACAGAAACACACACTGACCTTTGTCCTGAATGATCTCTTACAAACGACAAAGAAGCAAACACATGTTTCATTTATGACACATTTCATACACCAACATGCTTCAGTGTCGTTTATAAAAATACATCTACATCTACAGCTTAAATTAATCCAAAAACCAAATAAAATAAATAGATTTTTGTTGAAATATCCAGAGAAGCGCTGGGTGTGAAGAATGAAAGTTCCTACAGAACTGCAGCAGAGAAAGTTTAAAGAACATTTGCATCAACTCCTGGATATCAGACAGGTGTGTGTGTGTGTGTGTGTGTGTGTGTGTGTGTGTGTGTGTGTGTGTGTGTGTGTGTGTGTGTGTGTGTGTGTGTGTGTGTGTGTGTGTGACAGAGAGAGATGAAGAGAGAGTAAGACACTGATAAAGATACTTTGCCTGTTAACATTTACATTTACATCAACTTAGTTGAGGTGACTCTGCAACACCTCACGCCTGAGACTGAACTGGACTCTTCTGCTCACGTTAAACGTTAGTTTTATGCAAACTGTTGGTGTCAGAGAGAACCTTGGGGAACTCCACATGTGAATCTAGTCTGCTCAGATGTAAAGTTACCTATTGACACAAAATACTTCCTGTTCTCTGAGTATGTTTTGAGTTGAACAATAAAAACAATGGAGTGCAGTTGTGCTAGTGAGATACTTTACATCAGCAAAGCAATGGAAATAATTGGCATGCTGTCTAATAATATTACCCAATAGGCGCGTTTCCACCAGTGGGGGTTCCAGGTAGGTTTTACCGGGAACGGCCCTGCAAAAGTGAACTTGAGAACGGGGGGAGAAACATCCCTCTTAGTAGGAAAGGTTCTCTGGTTAACCAACAGGAACCTCCTGGCAGGGGATCTCTGCTGTTCCGAATGTCTACATTACATTCAGCACTCTGAAATGATCATAAATCATGTGATCACAGCTCATTTGTAATGTTTGGACCAGAGACATTTTACTACAACTACAGTTGATGAAGTTGGAGATTACAAGACAAAAACGATAGAGGAACTGGTGAGTTTGTTCAGGTCTGTTCCGTCTCCTTTAATCCTGCAGACCGTTTGTGAACCGTTAAAGACCTTTCAAAGGTTCTTGTGTGGCACTACGGTGTAATGGAGACACGCTGGCTGAAGGGCCGAGGAGGCGGTTAGTCCTGTTAGAGGTTCCTGTGGAGGATTTACCCAGAACTCCTGCTGGTGGAAATGTGTCTAATGGAACCAAATAAATGGTGAAAAGGATCAGTCCTAATGCTGAACTCTGAACCCTGAACCCTGAACCCTGAACCCTGAACCCTGAACCCTGCGTAGGTCAGATCAATAAAGGAATATTCGTCTTAAACCTTATCTTATGTAGCACAGTGATGGAGGTTTTCGGGGTTCGCCCACCAGTACAGTGATGTGTTGCACGAGTGTGTGTGTTAATCCACTGATGTGTCTCTTGCAGACATCCAGAAGAGAGTCAGTGGGGGCAGGACGTGCACCGCTGATGAGTCCAAATGATTTGTTTTCCCGGGGATCAAAAAACAATTACTTATTAATTTCATCTGTTCTGGTACCGTCATTGGGACCGGGAACTGGATTCTCACTGCAAAACACTGCGAGGAATATAAAATGTAAGTATCCCAAACTGTAGTTTGAAATGAACTGGACTATCTCTGCTCAGGTTAAACATTAGTTTTATGCAAACTATCTTAACTCCATCCAACGGTGGATTCCAGCAGCATCCATGGTGTCATCAGGGAGGGATGTGGAGGCGTTGACCGTATGGAGCCCTGAGACGAGTGTGTCAGCAGATGATTGGCCGGTCACAGAGATATGAAGACTTTGAAACAGCCCTCTGTTCTGACCAGAGCATCTTCTCCTGGAGGAAAACCGTCTCAGCAGCGTGATGAAGACTTGTGTGGTCCTCGCTCTCTTTCTGATGGCAGGTGAGTTCATGGCTCCTCATCAGCTGCTGCAGTTCTTTGAGACGTTCCCAGCTGGAAACACCAATGTTCCTGACCTGTGTGTGTGTGTGTGTGTGTGTGCGTGCGTGCGTGCGTGCGTGCGTGCGTGCGTGCGTGCGTGCGTGCGTGCGTGCGTGTGTGTGTGTGTGTGTGTGTGTGTGTGTGTGTGTGTGTGTGTGTGTGTCTGTCTGTGTTAATCCTCAGGTGTGTCTCTTGGAGACATCCAGAAGAGAATCAAAGATGGTGGAAGGCCATGCACCGAAGATGAGTCCAAATCTTTTGTTTTCCTGGGGATCTCAAACCAATTACTTCGCAGAAATTTCATCTGTTCTGGTACCGTCATTGGCAACGGGAACTGGATTCTCACTGCAAAACACTGCGAGGATACTGGAGTGTAAGTTTCCCAAACTGTAGTTTGAAATGAACATTGTTGGACTCTCATGAACATTCATGAACTTTCCTCCACCGTGAGCTTTTCTCACTCCAGTGCAGCAGCAGCAGGTGAGGGTGTGTGTGTCCTCTGTGGGTGTGGGGAACCTGGTTGGTGTTTAGATCATGATCAGTCTGGTAAACTGATGATAAACTTTAATTCTGGTTCAGAGTTAACTCATGATGAGTGTGTTCTTGCTCATCTCTCAGGCTTGGCTGGTTGTTCAGGTACTTCAGAAAGTTCAACGTTAAGGACGTCACCTCAACTGTAGATATCACCTCGAAGAAAACCTTTAAACACAAGACTGCTGACATCATGCTGATCAAAGTGAAGACCGGCATGCCTGGTATGCCCTTGGTGTCTCAAGCTGACTGTAGCCAAGTCCTGAAAGACGTGAAACAAACAGGCTCAAAAGGCTTTGTACCGATGGTCGTTCCTGCTCGGGACACGAAGGCTAAGGACAAAACTGGTGAGACATTACAGACTTGATTTACACTAAATGAACAAAGCTCATTATCCAACTCTTTTTTTTTTTTTTTTTTTTACCTTGTCTGCACACATATTATTGATTGATACCATGACGGTAGAAACCGAAAGTGTATATGTGTGCATTATTACTATATTTAATATATATACATATATATATATATATATATATATATATATATATATATATATATATATATATATATATATGCACACATATGCGTACACATACATAAATATACACATACAAACCCAGTGTTTTTTTTTTTTTTTTTTTTTTTTTTTGGGGGGGGGGGGGGGGGGGGGGGTGACGACCTCCACTGCCAATCCAGGAAGCAGGAACACACGGAGACACACGTCAAGCACTGGAAATCTGCAACAAAAAACCACAAACAAAGCACGAAACCGGCACGGAGCCAACCAAAACAATAACAGCAATCGACCTAAATCTTGAGATCTGATCGCAGTCTGAGCTAAGCTATCGCTACCGCTACCTAAACCCAAAAACTAGAGAGCCAGCATGCAGGTGAACAAGCCAGTGTGTATGTCTATGTGTGTGTGTGTGTGTATGTATATGATCATGCGTGTGTGTGTGTGTGTGTGTGTGTGTGTGTGTGTGTGTGTGTGTGTAAATGCATGTGACTAAGTGACTATATGTGTGTGTGTGTGTGTGTGTGTGTGTGTGTGTGTGTGTGTGTGTGTGTGTGTGTGTGTGTGTGTGTGTGTGTGTGTGTGTGTGTAATAAACCAAACAAAGCTCCACCTGAAGTGTATCTATAGTGGGGGAGGGGGGGAGCAACCCCGCCACCCGCGAGACCAGAGGCCGACACGGAAGAGCCCGGAACCCAGGCCACCGGCAACCCCACAGAGGGGAGAAGTAGGAGGGAGGCAACCCACCGCCTGCGAGGCCCCCCCCCACCCGGCGGCGGCCGAGGGGGCCCGCGGGCGGGGCCCCCACGGCGCGGGAAGAAGCAGCCAGGGATCCCGCGGCGGCGGACCGCGACCCAGGCAATCCCCGGCCACCCGGTCCGGGCCGGACACGCGGCCAGGAGGCCCTCACCCTTCAGGCCAACGACCCCCACCCGGCAGGGGGCCAGCCTGCCCGGAGAGACAGAGCCGCCCCGGCCGCCGACGCGGGCAGGCGCACCCGTCCCCCACGAAAGTGGCCCTCCAAGACCAGAGGGGCGCCCCGCCGCAGAGGCAGCGGGGGGGACCGGAGACGGGCCCGGAGAGAGGGAACCCCCCAACAAGGCGACACCCGTGCAGGCCCGACAACGGAAGGCCCCAGACCCAGGCATCCCATTCATTCATCCATTCACCTATCCGATACCTATACTAATAATAATATAATATACTATACATAATAATAATACTACTAATAATAATAATAATAATAATAATAATAATGATAATAATAATAATAATAATAATAATAATAATAATAATAATAACCATCTTTGTATAATATAATATTCATAAATTATTAAGTTTTGATGTCCTGCCAATGGAGGCTCAAATCCTCCATGGCAGGACCCTTCCACACCGCATTCTCACCGACACAGACATACAATCACGCACCGTTTCCCCCTCCCCGGGGGGGTCCAGCACCGCCAGAAGGCACCCCAGGCTGCACGGCGGGCCCCGCCAGGCCCGGGTAACCCGACCCACCTGTCCCAGGCCAGTGAGGGAACGCGGGTGATGTGGGACCCCCTCCCGCCCCTGGTGTTGAGTGCGTGTGATTAATGCCATAAAAACAGGGAGGGGGGAGGGCCAAGTATCGATTGACACCGACTCCCCCCCCTCCCGAACTACGTGTCCTTGTCAAATGTATTTATTAAGTGTTGAATGTGCAGTGTCTATTTTGCTGTTAAAACCGTGAGGCGGGGAGTGCCGGGCCACGCGGGACGGTGCCCCCCACGACCCGGACCCCCCGCCCTTCGCCTATGTACGTATGAATCGTGTAGGGGGGGAAAGAGGGGGAGCGGAGGCCGAAGCCAGGAAGCAGGACCAGCAAAGCCGGCCCTGGTAAGACACCCCACCGGCCGTCCAGTAGACGGGGGCCGGCCCTCCGAGCCGGGCCAGGGCCCCACCCTACCTCCACGGGCGCCCCCGGCGCCGCCGGAGCCCCCAGACGGAGGGGGAAACGGTCCAACATCCTCCCATTCATACTGACAACATAAGACATAGATACCTGGGAATGGTGCCACCCTGCCGTCGCGCCCGCCCGTGCACCCCCCGGTCAGGGGAGGCCCGCTCCCCGGACCTGGCCCCACCCCCCCCCGAGGCCACCCCGGCGGACACCCCAAGGGTCCCGGAGTCCCCACATCCGCAGGGGCACTTGGCCCCCGCCCAGCGATGGAGGACCAAGGCAGCAATGCCCCCCCAGCGCAGACAGCCACCCCCCACCCAGGCAGGGCCGGGCCCTCCGGGTGGGACCCCCACGTCCATGGCCCAGCCCCCCCCGGGAGGCCCGGAGACGCCCTAGCCACAGCCCCCCGCCCGAGCCCTCCCCAGCCACCCCCCCCCCCCCCCCCACCGCCATGAGGCAACCCCCCCCCACAGGCCCCCAAGGCCCCCACTCATCATTATCCAACTCTAACTACATGAAGCACCAACATTTACTGCCTTTAAACCCCATTTTACTGGATGAGTCTCTGGTAGAAATGTTGATCTTGCTGTTGGATATATATAAAGTTTTTTGTAAATAAATGATAAAAATGCGACACTTCAGTCTAGAAATGACAACCTTTTTATATTTTATGATGATTGTTAAATGTGTGATAATTTTACTTTATCTGAATGAATGAATGAATGAATGAATGAATGAATGAATGAATGAATGAATTGTTTTTTTGTTTTTTTTTTCGGTTACATTACATTATTTGCAATTCAAACTGTGTGTGTAAATGACAAAACACTTTCATACAAGTTTACACTCATCAGTTTCACACAAAAAATAATAATAAACTCTGTAACCGTATCTAAGCGTATGTCTTAAATTAGTCATTGTGTTTCTAATAACTAAAAAGAAACAAGGAACCACTGAAATGAAAGGTTCTTTCATCGTCACACAACCAGAGAGTCTTTATTAGATGATGGTTGTTTCTACTGCGTTTAAACATACACATAAAAAAACTGGGTGACAAAAATTGGAATTGTCAAACGAATCCTTGTTTTTTATTCATTCAGGGATTGCAGATGTTTCCATGTGTGGCGACATCGAGGTGGACAGATCAGGCATTGATGAGGAAACCAAGGAAGAGGTCGTGTTCTGGAGTCCTTTTGAATGCAACATCTGTCCTGTAAGTACCAGACTGTCTTTGACCCCATCAGACGTTGGTCAGTGGTTTGTAATGACTGTTGCTGACCTGACACGATGTTTTATCTCTCTGTCTCTCGTTCTAGGGAGATTCTGGTGCTGGATATATTTACAAAAACGCTCTGTTTGCTGTTAATCATGGAAATAAGAAGCTTATACTGGGAGGAGACATGATCCTCTCAGATAATTATGGACAAATCGTCTGTGATGGAAAAATACGTGAATGGATTGATGAAACTATGAAAAAGAATCCTTAAAAGTGTTGTTGTGTGATCCTTGTTTGTGAGCAACAATAAAGAGACGTCAGGTCTCCTTAAGAGCATAAAAGTGTCTCTGTGATGTTTGTAACAAACAAACTAGTGTGGATCATTAAACACTGGTGACGCAGACGTGGACCTGGTAGTAAGAAAGTAACATTTATTTATATTTAAACAGGGTTATCACTGACCAAAGTGCTATACATATTAATAATAATTAAAAAAGAACATTCAGTGACAACAAATAAATCAATACATTTATTTTATAAATTTAAATAAATTGCATCTGCTGCAGACCGATGCCAGGAAGTCGCTGTGCAGGTTTGGAGGCGGATCTAGTGACACGTCACAATTATGCACACACCAAACCTTAACACACACGTCTCCACCCACTGATAATACACGAGGATCTTCTTCTGCTACTCGCAATAAAAACCTGCTGCAAAGCTCCCTGGTGACTCTCCAGGATGAACAAATGTACTAAAGTCTGAGTGCAACATATTCACAATTACCAGATTCTGCGCATCATAAAACCCCACAAATAACGCTGGTATTTATTGGTTTTCCAACAACATTTTTAGTAGATTGCAGGGTGACAAACTCCGTGTTGAAGGGAGACGATTGTCCTGTGCAGCCGAAGCTCAGTGGACGGTTTGTTCATTCAGTTCCTGCAACTGGTCACGTGGAGCGTGAAAACTTCTCAACTCCACTAGATTGAGTTTTAAACACTTTCTCTGACGGGATGATATTTAATCTGTGCTTTGGGTTTGTCACTCATTTCGACACCTGAAGGTCTTAAAGTAACAAAATTGAATGCAAATGATGAACATTGTTTGGTGCATCTGTCCATAAACCCTCTGTTAGAGCCCATTTATATTGTGATGTGCTTCCCATTAATCAGAGTTGTGTGTCTTGTAGAGCCATTTCTTGCACTGTAGGTGGTGTATGGAGTCAGGGAATAGGTTTTATAAAAGGTGAGGCTGATCACGGGCAGGTGTGCTGGTTGCTGGTGAGCACATGGGTTTTTTGAACGTTTCACTTTGGCTTCACATGATTGCAGTTTTTGTTGGTCTTGTTTTACTGATCTTGTGCAAGTTATACAATATAAGTGCATGTAATTCATTGGTGACAAAGGAGCAACAAGTGCAAGTCACAGTCAGAATCCCGGTTCAGCAGAGTGAGAGGTAACAGCTTTGCTACAACGGTTACACATGTCGACTCTGACCAAGAGTCAACAAATTGTTGTTCTGTGTCAAAGGGGCATGAGCCCATGGAGATCACATCTAATCACCCATGTGTGCTGCTCTCAAAGTCACTCTTTGGAAGCGTGCCTACAGCTGAAGGCTAAGAAGCATAAAGATAAAACCCTCTTTCTAAGAGAGAAAGGGATCTGTTTTGGATGTCTGAGTGCTGGCCACACGAGCAAAGATTGTGACAGGGGTTTAAATTAAGTTTGTGGACAAAATCGTCCAAGTGTGCTTCATATTGCTAGGTCAAGAACTAGCACATACAATGATTAGTCCAAGAAAAAAGTTTCACACCAGCTTAATCTGAAACGTGTGGTCATATAGGGGCCGGAGAAAGGGATTGCATCCTATGAGGTGCCGTGAGGGACATAATTCTGAATTAGTGTTCATAAACACATGTGAAATCCAAAACCTTTTATACACACAGGTGAAATGCTCTTACACATACAACTGGAAATGTTCATAAACACATATGAAATCCAAAACCTTTTACACACTATACTGAAAACCTCTCACACTCACTTGTGAAATCTCTCATACACACAGGTGAAATGCTCTTATACATACAACTGGAAATGTATCCACTCACATATACAACTGAAATGTGCTCATAGATACTACTGAAACGCTCTTACAAAAACTAGTGAAATCCTTTCATACTCACTAGTGAAATCCTCTTATACTCACTAGTGAAATCCTTTCATTCTCACTAGTGAAATCCTCTTATACTCACTAGTGAAATCCTCTTATACTCACTACTGAAATCCTCTTATACTCACTCGTGAAATCCTTTCATACTCACTAGTGAAATCCTCTTATACTCACTAGTGAAATCCTCTTATACTCACTAGTGAAATCCTCTTATACTCACTAGTGAAATCCTCTTATACTCACTAGTGAAATCCTCTTATACTCACTAGTGAAATCCTCTTATACTCACTAGTGAAATCCTCTTATACTCACTAGTGAAATCCTTTCATACTCACTACTGAAAATTTCAGTAGAAACGGAAGTCATTTCAGTAGAAACGGAAGTCATTTCAGTAGAAACGGAAGTCATTTCAGTAGAAACGGACGTCATTTCAGTACAAAGGGAAGTGGGTTGGTTAGCGCGATTTTTTTTTTTTTTTTTTTCCCCGGGAGTTATTTTGATTGCTTGATAGAGCAATCAAAATTAAAGCTGCAAGCAGCTATGAACGGGCCCTCGCACTCACGTCCACCGCCCCCCATAAGCATATCAGAAATGACACCACCCACGACTCTCTATGTCAAACCATTCCAAAGTTATAGCAGAAAAAAGGAACAACCAATCAGAAGAAGAGTCGGGGCTAATTCAGGCCAATGAAGGTCAAGGAGTCCATACAGAGTCTGATGACACCACCCACGACTCTCTATGTCAAACCATTCAAAAGTTATGGCAGAAAATCGGGACAACCAATCAGAAGAAGGGGCGGGGCTAATTCAGGCCAATGAAGGTCAAGGACTCAATACCGAGTCCCATGACACCACCCACGACTCTTTATGTCAAACCATTCAAAAGTTATGGCAGAGAAAAGTATTCTAGGGGGCGCTGTTGAGCCGTTAGGCAACGCCCATTAATGCAAACCATGAAATATCAAATGTATCGCCAGGCCTGGCTTGCATGCAAAATTTGGTGACTTTTGGAGAACTATCAAATATGGACCAATCAGATGAAGGGGACGAGCGCTTTTTCGCGTCTAGCGTCGCCACGGTAACACTTTTGAAAGAGAGAAGTAATGTGCGTCGTCACAGGACAGAGACGAACATTTTGATGTAAAAAAAACACAAAAATTGCTGACAAAAATTTCGGCATATTGCTAGGCTTAAACTCCCAACCTCTGGCACCAAAGACCGCAATAATCTGGCTGAGCTAAGTCTCAGCTATTCCATTCATTTGACCTACTGGCTTAGGACAGACCAACATAGCGATAAAATGTCTGGAACTTTTTTTTCCTAATTTTTGAAATATTTGTAAGTTATAAATATTAGTAAAACCCTACTATTTTAATTATTACTTTTTCTGTAACCATTCTGCCAAGGTTGTAACCGGGCTGAGCCGGGAATATTTCTGAGGTCACCACATTACAGGGAACTGATTGGTCGGGGGGCGGGGCCGTCATCACCCTACTCGCCACTGATTGGTCGGGAGGCGGGGCCGTCATCACCATACTCGCCACTGATTGGTCGGGGGGCGGGGCCGTCATCACCCTACTCGCCACTGATTGGTCAGGGGGCGGGGCCGTCATCACCCTACTCGCCACTGATCGGTCAGGGGGCGGGGCCGGCAGATGTTTGAATCAGGAAGCGGGAGTCAGCGCGAGAGCGACTGGCGGCTCGCGGCGATTTTATTATAAAAAAAGGACAACCAATCAGAAGAAGGGGCGGGGCTAATTCAGGCCAATGAAGTTCAAGGACTCCATAAAGAATCTGATGACACCACCCACGACTCTCTATGTCAAACCATTCAAAAGTTATAGCAGAAAATCGGGACAACCAATCAGAAGAAGGGGCGGGGCTAATTAAGGCCAACGAAGCTTAAGGACTCATTACAGAGTCCCATGACACCACCCACGACTCTCTATGTGAAACCATTCAAAAGTTATGGCAGAGAAAAGTATTCTAGGGGGCGCTGTTGAGCCGTTAGGCAACGCCCATTAATGCAAACCATGAAATATCAAATGTATCGCCAGGCCTGGCTTGCATGCAAAATTTGGTGACTTTTGGAGAACTATCAAATATGGACCAATCAGATGAAGGGGACGAGCGCTTTTTCGCGTCTAGCGTCGCCACGGTAACACTTTTGAAAGAGAGAAGTAATGTGCGTCGTCACAGGACAGAGACGAACATTTTGATGTAAAAAAAACACAAAAATTGCTGACAAAAATTTCGGCATATTGCTAGGCTTGAACTCCCAACCTCTGGCACCAAAGACCGCAATAATCTGGCTGAGCTAAGTCTCAGCTATTCCATTCATTTGACCTACTGGCTTAGGACAGACCAACATAGCGATAAAATGTCTGGAACTTTTTTTTCCTAATTTTTGAAATATTTGTAAGTTATAAATATTAGTAAAACCCTACTATTTTAATTATTACTTTTTCTGTAACCATTCTGCCAAGGTTGTAACCGGGCTGAGCCGGGAATATTTCTGAGGTCACCACATTACAGGGAACTGATTGGTCGGGGGGCGGGGCCGTCATCACCCTACTCGCCACTGATTGGTCGGGGGGCGGGGCCGTCATCACCATACTCGCCACTGATTGGTCGGGGGGCGGGGCCGTCATCACCCTACTCGCCACTGATTGGTCAGGGGGCGGGGCCGTCATCACCCTACTCGCCACTGATCGGTCAGGGGGCGGGGCCGGCAGATGTTTGAATCAGGAAGCGGGAGTCAGCGCGAGAGCGACTGGCGGCTCGCGGCGATTTTATTATAAAAAAAGGACAACCAATCAGAAGAAGGGGCGGGGCTAATTCAGGCCAATGAAGTTCAAGGACTCCATAAAGAATCTGATGACACCACCCACGACTCTCTATGTCAAACCATTCAAAAGTTATAGCAGAAAATCGGGACAACCAATCAGAAGAAGGGGCGGGGCTAATTAAGGCCAACGAAGCTTAAGGACTCATTACAGAGTCCCATGACACCACCCACGACTCTCTATGTGAAACCATTCAAAAGTTATGGCAGAGAAAAGTATTCTAGGGGGTGCTGTTGAGCCGTTAGGCCACGCCCATTAATGCAAACCATGAAATATCAAATGTATCGCCAGGCCTGGCTTGCATGCCAAATTTGGTGACTTTTGGAGAACTATCAAATATGGACCAATCAGATGAAGGGTGGGTGCGCTTTTTCGCGTCTAGCATCACCACAGTAACACTTTTGAAAGAGAGAAGTAATGTGCGTCGTCACAGGACAGAGACGAACATTTTGATGTAAAAAAAACACAAAAATTGCTGACAAAAATTTCGGCATATTGCTAGGCTTGAACTCCCAACCTCTGGCACCAAAGACCGCAATAATCTGGCTGAGCTAAGTCTCAGCTATTCCATTCATTTGACCTACTGGCTTAGGACAGACCAACATAGCGATAAAATGTCTGGAACTTTTTTTTCCTAATTTTTGAAATATTTGTAAGTTATAAATATTAGTAAAACCCTACTATTTTAATTATTACTTTTTCTGTAACCATTCTGCCAAGGTTGTAACCGGGCTGAGCCGGGAATATTTCTGAGGTCACCACATTACAGGGAACTGATTGGTCGGGGGGCGGGGCCGTCATCACCCTACTCGCCACTGATTGGTCGGGGGGCGGGGCCGTCATCACCATACTCGCCACTGATTGGTCGGGGGGCGGGGCCGTCATCACCCTACTCGCCACTGATTGGTCAGGGGGCGGGGCCGTCATCACCCTACTCGCCACTGATCGGTCAGGGGGCGGGGCCGGCAGATGTTTGAATCAGGAAGCGGGAGTCAGCGCGAGAGCGACTGGCGGCTCGCGGCGATTTTATTATAAAAAAAGGACAACCAATCAGAAGAAGGGGCGGGGCTAATTCAGGCCAATGAAGTTCAAGGACTCCATAAAGAATCTGATGACACCACCCACGACTCTCTATGTCAAACCATTCAAAAGTTATAGCAGAAAATCGGGACAACCAATCAGAAGAAGGGGCGGGGCTAATTAAGGCCAACGAAGCTTAAGGACTCATTACAGAGTCCCATGACACCACCCACGACTCTCTATGTGAAACCATTCAAAAGTTATGGCAGAGAAAAGTATTCTAGGGGGTGCTGTTGAGCCGTTAGGCCACGCCCATTAATGCAAACCATGAAATATCAAATGTATCGCCAGGCCTGGCTTGCATGCCAAATTTGGTGACTTTTGGAGAACTATCAAATATGGACCAATCAGATGAAGGGTGGGTGCGCTTTTTCGCGTCTAGCATCACCACAGTAACACTTTTGAAAGAGAAAAGTAATGCGTGTAGTCGCACGATGGAGACGCACATTTTGGTGTATAACACACCTGGGTGCACGTTACGGTTCGGGCTGAATTAACTGCCGAAGGAATGGCATAAATTTCGCCAAAATGACACAATTTATTCAAAATGGCCGACATCCTGTTCGGTTTCGGCCATGGCTCCAAGAGACTTTTCTTTAAGTTGTTCCATAATACAGGTGTGTAGCGATTTTCGTGCATGTACGTCAAACCGTATTGTGGGGCTTGAGGCACAAAGTTTTCCGGGGGGCGCTGTTGAGCCGTTGGGCCACGCCCATTAATGCAAACCATGAAATATCAAATTTATCGCCAGGCCTGTCTTACATGCCAAATTTGGTGCCTTTTGGGGAACTATCAAATATGGACCAATCAGATGAAGGGGGGGTGCGCTTGTTGGCGACTAGCGTCGCCACGGTAACACTTTTGAAAGAGAAAAGTAATGCGTGTAGTCGCAGGGTGGAGACGCACATTTTGATGTATAACACATCTGGGTTCACGATACGGTTCGGGCTGAATTAATTCTCGAAGGAATGGCATATATTGCTCCAAAATTATGCGATTAATGCAGAATGTTCAAAATGGCCGACTTCCTGTTCGGTTTCGGCCATGGCGCCAAGAGACTTTTCTTTTAGTTGCGACATGATACAGGTGTGTACCGATTTTCGTTCATGTACGTCAAAGCGTATTATGGGGCTTGAGGCGCAAAGTTTTTTCAGTCTGGACCAATCAGATGAAGGGTGGGCACGCTTTTTGGCGTCTAGCGTCGCCACGGTAACGCTTTTGAAAGAGAAAAGTAATGCGTGGGGTCGGAGGATGGAGACGCACATTTTGATGTATAACACACTTGGGGGAACGTTACGGTTCGGGCTGAATTAACTGCCGAAGGAAGGCATAAATTTCGCCAAAATGACACGATTAATTCAAAATGGCCGACTTCCTGTTCGGTTTCTCGACATGACGCCCAGAGACTTTTCTTTAAGTTGCGCCATGATACAGGTGTGTACCGATTTTCGTGCATGTACGTCAAACCGTATCGTGGGGCTTGAGGCACAAAGTTTTCAAGGGGGCGCTGTTGAGCCATTTTGCCACGCCCATTAATGCAAACCATTAAATATCAAATTTTTCGCCAGGCCTGACTTGGGTGCAAAATTTGGTGACTTTTTGGGCATGTTAAGGGGGGCAAAAAGGCCATCACTTTGTCAGAAGAAAAATAATAATAAGAAGAAAAATTCCTGCAAATACAATAGGGCCTTCGCACTGAAGGTGCTCGGGCCCTAATAACTGCAGCAGACAAAAACAACTGACTGAAGCAACAACTTTACTCAATAATATATTAGTTTCAGCAGAGACTACAACCCCCCCGGTGACTGCTGGATGAGCCTCACGTCACTTTTACCATCACGGTGTTATGTTTGATGCTACCCGTTGAGAAATGCTACTTTGTGGTTCTGCGCCATGATTGATTCACATGAGCAAGATTAAGTCCAATAAAGTTCCTAAATGTCGGTTTCCATTATTTTTATATTAATTGTCCAGCCATAGTGCTTTGTATTGTATTATTAATTTAAATGAATGTATATCTTTAATTTGTTTGTAGGTGCAGTGCGAGTCCTGCAGTAGGTGGGCACATTTTGAATGTATCCACTATGACAAAGTCTCACATAAGTGCCAGAAATGTGGCTGAACTACTCTGTTTGGCATTTTGTTGTTGTTTGTGTTCGTTAACTTTTATTTATTATTGTTATTATGTTATTAAATGTAGGCTAATTTTCTGAACTTAGCAGACTCTTCTTTTGAAACGAGAAATTGAGACTGTTTGTGTGCCTTTACTTTTATTTCTTATTATTTTATACTTATTATCAATCCAAAAATAGTGATCACAAAATGGATAAATTGGGGGATGTAAGTATGCTGACATTCATCCTGCAGTGGCAGTGAGGTGATTAGTATCTTACCTGAATGCATTAAGTGACGGGAGCATTATTTGATAGGATGTTACTGGACTATCAAATTATGCTACCATTAAATAGATTTAACATGGATAATATGGGATGTTGAGTATTTGATCCTTCAAAATACACTACCCATGACATGAATTGCATTACACTTTGTGAACATTATATGATAAAGAGAAAAAAAACTATTTTATCACTTTATTTGATATCCATTCCGTTATTGGCCTTTATTTAACCAGGCAGGTCATTAAGAACACATTTTTATTTACAATGACGGCCTGGCAAGAGACAAGGACCACTTGGGGGGAAAAGGACGTGGGCTAGGGAGTAAAACAGTAAAATTGTAGCTCTACAAAAGGTAGAAAACCATTAGGTAGCATTTTTTGATAGGGTAGCAAAAATCGATAGACAGGCGCTTTCGGTTTATGCGGTGGTAGCATATTTCGACGAAGCAGTAGAAATCGACAGAACATCGGCAGCCGCGTGATAGCTTTCTGCCAGTATTCCATGTGCGAAAGCACTTTGGGGTTTGATAACGTGGTGTGTATCCTCTCAAAACTGTAGTTGTTGCCATTGCTAACGGGATGCTCTGACGCAGCTGCCGTGATGGGAAAAGTGACGTGAGGCTCATCCAGCACATCTGCACTCAGTCACCAGGGAGGCGGGGGGGGGGGGGCTGTAGCCCCGCAGTAAAAACACCTGACAGGGTCCTTATAGTCTCTGCTGAAGCTAATATATTATTCAGTAAAGCTGTTGCTTCAGTCAGTTGTTTTTGGCTGCTGCAGTTATTTTGATTGCTCTATCAAGCAATCAAAATAACTCCCGGGAAAAAAAAAAAAAAAAAATCGCGCTAACCAACCCACTTCCCTTTCTACTGAAATTACGTCCGTTTCTACTGAAATGACTTCCGTTTCTACTGAAATGACTTCCGTTTCTACTGAAATTTTCACTAGTGAGTATGAAAGGATTTCACTAGTGAGTATAAGAGGATTTCACTAGTGAGTATAAGAGGATTTCACTAGTGAGTATAAGAGGATTTCACTAGTGAGTATAAGAGGATTTCACTAGTGAGTATGAAAGGATTTCACTAGTGAGTATAAGAGGATTTCACTAGTGAGTATGAAAGGATTTCACTAGTGAGTATAAGAGGATTTCACTAGTGAGTATGAAAGGATTTCACTAGTGAGTATAAGAGGATTTCACTAGTGAGTATGAAAGGATTTCACTAGTGAGTATAAGAGGATTTCACTAGTGAGTATAAGAGGATTTCACTAGTGAGTATGAAAGGATTTCACTAGTTTGTGTAAGAGCGTTTCAGTAGTATCTGTGAGCACATTTCAGTTGTATATGTGAGTGGATACATTTCCAGTTGTATGTATAAGAGCATTTCACCTGTGTGTATGAGAGATTTCACAAGTGAGTGTGAGAGGTTTTCAGTATAGTGTGTAAAAGAGTTGGATTTCATATGTGTTTATGAACATTTCCAGTTGTATGTGTAAGAGCATTTCACCTGTGTGTATAAAAGGTTTTGGATTTCATATGTGTTTATGAACACTAATTCAGAATTATGTCCCTCACGGCACCTCATAGCATCCTGTCTATTTCACCTGTTCAGGTTAAGTCTATAAAAAGAGATACTGCAGACTTACGCCTTTCTTGACGCCGGCAGTTCAGCTACCTTTTCCTCTGACCAGCTTACGCAAAAGTTGAACGTGACTGGTAGGAAAACCAACTTTCTTTTACGTACAATGGGACAGGAAAAGGTGGTTCCAACTAACTCTCTCTGAAAGGTTTGAAGGTGGCTGGTCTCAATAGTAACTCCTTTTACACCCTCCCAGAAGTTCTCACCCAAAGAAAAATGCCTGTGACCATCAACATTGTCACACAGGAAGAGCTGGCTAAGTGGTCATACCTCGCTGATGTTTGTATTCCCAGCATAAAGGCAGGTGTTGACTTATTGACTACGTTTACATGCAGTCAAAATTCGGGTTATTGCTAATATTCCGGTTACTGAAACATTCGTAATATTCCGTTTACATGATAATTAATCATTTGGGATATCTGGATCAAACCAGCGACGCACGGAGAACATCATGATGCAATTCCCGTCATTTCCGCTTCTTCTTCCTGTATCCAAATCCAAAACAAATGCTGCTTCGCGCAACTTTTCTCTCTCCTTCTTGTAAATCTTCTATCCCGGTACTTTCTACCGTCTACAAATGCAGAAATGTTCATATCCTTCATTACATTTATGAAGTGATTAGTCTCCTCCTGGTCTTGGTTTCTCCGTGTTTATAAAAACTTCCTGGACTCAAAAGACCAGGATTCCTTGTGAACAGAGCATGCGCAGAAAACAGATTCCTGTTCCGTTTGATGGGGATATTCCGTTTGGTGTTTACATGACCCAATATTCAGGTTTTAAAAGGAATAACCCCAGGGGTCATATTCGGGTTTTTAATAACCCAAATATGTTGCTCTGGAGTTCAAGGAAAAACAAGGAGCTGAAATTGAGACCCTTCTGAAAGATAAAGAGCTGCAGTTCCAAGCACACATTGAAGATATGAACCTGAAGACTTTAGAGAAACTTGATGCAAAGCAAGGAGAGTTAGAGGAGCTTTCTGCTGAACTTTCAGAGGTGTTGAAGCTTAAACAGCTGCTGGAGGAGAAACTGGCGAGAGCAGAAGAGGCTTCCAGGTTAGCTGAACAGGAGCACAAGGAACAGTTCCAAAAGTAAATGTCAAAGCATAATGCTGAACTCGAAGATATCAGGCATGAGGAGTTACTTGGATGCATGGAAAAAAAACTCTGAAACAGGAGCTCAATGCACTGAATCAGAATCAGAATCAGAATACTTTATTGTCAGTGTACCTGGGTACAGTGAGATTTGAAGCAGCATCACCTCTCCAGTGCAAGACAAATAACAGTAGTGCAAACAATAAGAAATATAAGAAATATAAAAAATATAAAAAAGGTTAAGGTGCATTTGAATATTTTTTTTTTTTTTTTTTTACAGATGACAGTATATACACATGTAGGAATGTAGGAATATTGCACAGAGTCCGGGAGAAGTATTGCACAGTTAAAAAGAAAAACAGTAACGAAGATAATTCACATGTTGTTCAGGGTGATTATGGCTTTGGGGAAAAAACTGTTTTTGAGTCTGTTTGTTTTTGACCTGATGACTCTGTAGCGTCTTCCTGAAGGCAGCAGGTCAAACAGGTCAGAGCCGGGGTGGGAGCTGTCTTTAATAATGTAAGTGGCTCTGCTGAGGCAGCGGGAGGTGTAAATGTCCGTCAGAGATGAGAGGTAGAAGGTCAGCAGCAGGTTGGAGTC
Source organism: Cololabis saira (assembly GCF_033807715.1). NCBI lineage: Eukaryota > Metazoa > Chordata > Actinopteri > Beloniformes > Belonidae > Cololabis > Cololabis saira. The sequence goes on from NC_084607.1 coordinate 3,999,861, forward strand.
CAGCTTGTATCTCCTGAGGACCCTTAGGAAGTGCAGCTGCTGCTGAGCCTTTTTGGTGATGGCGTTGATGTTCTCAGACCAGGAGATGCTGTCGGAGATGAGGAGGCCAAGAAACCGGAAGGTTTGGACCCTTTCCACTCTCTGGCCGTTGATGTAGAGGGGGGCTGGGTCGGTGTTCTGAAGTTGACAATTATCTCCTTCGTTTTCCCGGTGTTCAGAGTGAGGTTGTTCTCTGAGCTCCAGGCTGTCAACTTCAGGACCTCCTCTCTGTAGGCTCCTCGTCCCCCTTTGAGATGAGTCCGACCATCGTAGTGTCGTCAGCAAACTTCACTATCAGGTTGTTGTTGTGGGTCGGGCTGCAGTCATTGGTGTAGAGGCTGTACAGGAGGGGGCTCAGCACACAGCCCTGTGGAGAGCCGGTGCTCAGCAGGCGGGTGGAGGACAGGTGGGGACTGAGTCTCACGTTCTGGGGACGGTTGGTGAGAAAGTTTTTTATCCAGGTGCACGTGAGAGGGGGCAGGACCATGGTGGTCAGTTTTCTAATGAGGATGTCTGGGATTATAGTGTTGAATGCAGAGCTGTAGTCCACGAAAAGCATCCGGACGTAGCTCTGCTGTTGCTCCAGGTGGGTCAGAGCAGAGTGTAGAGCTACGGCGATGACGTCCTCAGTGGATCTATTAGCTCGATAGGCGAACTGGAATGGGTCAAAGTCCGGGGGGAGGTGGTTCTTAATGTGGTGAAGAACTAGTCTCTCGAGGCACTTGGTGATTACCGGGGTGAGGGCCACTGGGCGGTAATCATTAAGGCTGGTGGCGGGAGACTTTTTCGGCACCGGGATGATGGTAGCAGATTTCAGGCAGGACGGGACGACTGCCTGGGCCAGGGAGGTGTTGAAGATCCTGGTGAAGGTGGGGGTGAGCTGGTGGGCGCACGCGCTGAGCACCTTGCCTGGAACTCCGTCTGGGCCGGCAGCTTTCTTGGTGTTAACTGTCAGGAGCACCAGTCTGACGTCATGCTCCTGTACAGTGAGTGGAGTGATGGAGGATCCTGGTGGGGGCGGGGCTGGAGCAGCTGAGCGCTGCTGTGATGTCTCAAAGCGAGCAAAGAAGCCATTCAGCTCCTCTGCTCGTGGAAAATTGTTCTGAGCGAAAAGGAGCTGCTTGCAGCTTTAATTCTTTATTATAGTCTAATCTATCCTCACCTTTCATATTGCAATATTGTTTGGGGGAGTACATTTACAACTACTCTCCATAAAATCTTAATTCTCCAGAATCGTTTTGTAAGACTTGCATCTCGATCTGTCTGGGATTCTACTGCTGCTCCTTTATTTAACTTACTATTTATGACATCAACAGTTACCAAATATGCATTTTTCTTTACAAGATATTTTCCTCAGAAGGAAATGTTCCTGAGCACTTTAGTTCATACTTTGCTACAAACTCTCAATTTCATTCCTACTCAACACGGCAGGCCCTCGCCCGACATCCGCAGAAATGTCTGGAATCTAGAAGCCATTTTCTGTTTAGGTTTAGAGGTGTCAAAGTCTGGAATAGTTGGTATCAGATTGCAAACAATTGTAGGTCCCTATCCATTTTCAAAAGTCGCTCAAGAGATTTAATTCAACAATGTAGTCAAGAAAGCTCTTGCTTTTCCCACTGTTAATGTTTCTTTTGTACTTCATATTCTGTGTTGCCATTTGTTCAGCATAATATTCATATTTTCATGATCATGTGTCATAGATCTACAGTATTTTTTTATTTTCATTTCTGTTCTGCTTGCAATTTTATGATGTATTATTTATTTTTATTTTATGATTTTGTATGCTCATAACTATATTGTTAAATGTTATTAGGTGGGGGCTCCTCATAAGCCTACTGGCTCACTCGCTCCTCCCTGCACAGTTTTCTTTTAATTGCACTTATTTGTGTGATGTTATTTTTATTGTATGTGCTAAATAAACTAAACTAAACAAGGAACGGTTCCAAAAGCAAATGTCAAAGCATAATGCTGAACTCGAAGATATCAGGCATGAGCATGAGGAGTTACGTTTATGCATGGAAAAAAAACTCTGAAACAGGAGCTCAATGCATTGAAAATTGTCCTGAGCGAAAAGACAAAAAAACTCAAACAAATTATCCTCAAAGAAAAAACACTGCGAGAGCAATCACAATCCACATCACAAGATTTACAGGATAGGAATCATGAATTTGAACAACTGCAGCAGAGTTTAGCTCAAGCCCAGCGAGAAAATGAGAACCTGAAAGAATCTAATGCAGAGTTGAGCAAAATCTCTGACGACCTTGATCAGGGCAAGAAAGATTTGATGGATTTAAACCATCAGTTGGAAGAAGCAAAGAATGACTGTCATCAAAAAGAGAAGTGGAGACAGGTTCAATACATTGCTGACCTCTTCTGGAAAAGATGAGTACAAGAGTACCTCCCTTTGCTACAAGAACGGCAAAAGAACCAAAAGAGAAGAGGTTTTGTACCTGGAGACCTTGTTGTTGTGGCTGACTCTGCAGCTCCTCGTGGTTCTTGGCTGCTTGGCAGAGTTTTGGAAACCTTCTCAGACAAGAAAGGCTTGGTGCGTTCTGTGCGTCTTCAGACAAAGACAAACATATTAGGCCTGTGACTAAGCTTTGTCTGTTGCAGGAAGCTGCACCCTCTTACGGTTTAAGCTCACATTTTCCATTCTGATTGAAACAAGGTTCATGGTGTGTTTTGTAACAATATAATTGTATACAATTTGTCTCTTTCTATTTTTGAAGTTGAATGTAATTGTTATGTTTATTGACATTAACTATTACGGGCCGGTGTGTTAGAGCCAATTTATATTGTGATGTGCTTCCCATTAATGACAGGGGTGTGTGAATTGTAGCTCCATTTCTTGCGCTGTAGGTGGTGTATGGATCCAGGGAATAGGTTTTATAAAGGTGAGGCTGATCACGGGCAGGTGTGCTGGTTGCTGGTGAGCACACAGTTTTTTGACCGTTTCCTTTTGGCTTTGCATGTTGCAGTTTTTGTTGGTCTTGTTTTACTGATCTCATGCAAGTTATATAAGTGCATGTAGTTCGTTGTTGACAAAGGAGCTTTTGTATACCAATAAATACCACTTTTTTGAGCATCATAAAGGATGTTTATGGACATTCATTAAAAATAACTGACATGCATCTGTTTAAGGTTAATCAGCGCCTCAGTGACTTGTAGGTTTGGTTTGGGTCAAATCCATTCAAGTCACTACACAAGGTTTTCAGTTTGTTGCAGAAAATCAAACGTTTTAGGTGCAAAGACACTTGAGCAGAATTGATGGAGGGAGGAACAGACCGAGAATGAGGAGGAAAACGTCGTTTTATTCGGTCCAGAGGACGGAAAAAGCAGCAGTTCTTACATTTACTTCCACTTTTATTTCTTTACAGACAGTATGAACCAAAGATAATAACCAACACACTTCAGCAGGTTCTGCACACACATATGGGTAAGTTATCACCAAAAGCTCATTATTCCGTCAAATGTATATTTAAATGCCATCAACACAAAACTATAAGCCCCCAGTCCAGTGCTTTTTTCTCCCTTACTCATCAAAAGGTTCAAATATTTTTTGTCTGTAAATTATTTCAACGTCAGATTACTATAGTAAATAGCTGCTTATATTTAGCTGCTACTGATACAAAAAGTAAATTAGATTTTGGTCTATAAAATGGTGAAAAATTGTTGAAACAGTTATTTGCTGTTGATCTGTACCTGCTGCCAGTTCATCTTGGTAACTACTGGACTGTCCTCCCTCAGAATTTATTCTGGGATTGTTTCTTCATTGAACGTGCTAATGAACGTGTTCAGTACATTGAATTGAATTAAATTCAATTCAATGTTATTTATATAGTGTCTAATACAACAAAAGTTGTCTCTAGGATCTTTCCAGAGACCAGAACATAAACCCCAGAGCAATTGTTACATAAACAATGGCAGGTAAAAACTCCCCTAGTGGGAGAAAAACCTTAAGCCAAACAGTGGCAAGAAAAACTCCCCTTTAGGAGGGAAGAAACCTGGACCAGGCGCAGGCAGGTGGAAGCAGCAGCGGGAACCCCCACTGGTGGAAACGCGCCTATGGGGTAATATTATTAGACAGCATGCAGATAATTTCTATTGCTTTGCTGATGTAAAGTATCTCACTAGCACAACTGCACTCCATTGTTCTTATAGCTCAACCCAAAACATACTCAGAGAACGAGAAGTATTTTGCGTCAACAGGTAACTCCACATCTGAGCAGACTAGATTCACATATGGAGTTCCCCAAGGTTCCATCCTGGGGCGTCTTCTGTTCAACATCCACATGCTCCCACTGGAACAGATTATAACCAACTACAAAATGAACTACCATAGCTATGCAGATGACACACAGATGTATATTGCAATGTCACCAGGAGGCCGAGGCCCTGTACAGGTTTTTGGTGATTGAGGAGATTAATGACTGAAAGTGCCACAACTTTCTCCAGTTAAGCAAAAACAAAACTGAGGTAATTATCTTTAGAGATTACAGGTCACCACAGAGCTTCAATCTAAACACCTAAAAACTACCAACCAGGCCAGAACTCTGAGTGTAGTGATGGACTAAGACCTACATTTATAAAAAGGTCAGCCTACTAATATATCAGGGTTAAAATATCTGATGTCTCAGCAGGACCTGGAGACACTAGTTCAGCATTCATTTTTATAATAATGATGACCTGGTTTTATATAGTGCCCTTCAAGGCACCCAGAGCGCTTTACAGAGATCATTATTTATTCATACACATCCTCACTGGTGTTGAGCTACGTTTTGTAGCCACAGCTGCCCTGCAGACTGACGGAAGCGTGGCTGCCATATCGCGCCAAACGGCCCCTCCAACCACCACCAACATTCATACACATTCACACGGGGCAAAGTGGGTAAGGTGTCTTGCCCAAGGACACTACGACAGCAAACTGGGACAGAGCGGGATTCGAACCGCCGACATTCCGATCATTGGACGACCCGCTCTACCACCTGAGCTACTGCCGCCCCAATCTTTAGTAGTTTGATTATTGTAACAGCATCTTTACAGTCCACCTTAAAAGATCAGTTAGACTGCTGCAGCTCAGTCAGAACTCTGCTGCTCGAATCCTCACTAAGACCAGCAAAGTGGACCACATCAGTCCACATCAGTCCACATCAGTCCACATCAGTCCACATCAGTCCACATCAGTCCAGCTCTGAGGTCTTCATGCTGGCTGCCTGTCTGTCAGAGGGCAGACTTTAAAGTTCTGATGCTGGTCTCGAAAGATCTGAATGGTCCAGGACCAGAACACATCAGGGACCTCCTGACCCAGTATGAACCTTCCAGACCCCTCAGGTCGTCTGGATCTGGTTTTTTTTATCAGTTCCAGAGTCAGAATCAGACATGGAGAAGCTGCATTCAGCTTTTATGCTCCACAAGTCTGGAACAAACTCCCAGAAACCTCAGATCAGCTGAAACACTTATTTAAAGGGGACCTATTATGGCATTTAATGTATATTTTAAACAGGCCTTGAATGCCTTAAAAACAATCTAAAGCTTGTTTTTTTTACATAAATCAGAAATTCTACCTGTGGGCCATGTCTTTATTTTTACCGCTTCTAACCTCCTTTTCTATGAGTGATTCTTAGGGGCGGGGCTATAATAATGAGGCTCTGTGCTGATTGGCTGCTTGATTGACGTGTAGCAGGGGAGGGAACAAAGCCTCGCTCCGGGGAGAAGAGCCGGCTGCGTACACAAAGCGTGTTCCATGCGAGAGAGCTTCGGCGACAAAATCAATTCCATTGCTTTATTTTTTTTGTATTGGACTGTCCTAACTGGCCGCGAGTTTAACGGTTTCAGTGTGGACAGAGAGCGTCCGATGTCCCGCAGCTCGACGCGATAGTCGGACGCTCTCATTCAGTTACACGGGGGAAACGGATCTTAAGCCTGATTTACGGTTCTGCGTTAAATCGACGCGTACCCTACGCCGTAGGCTCTGCGTTGGTGTAACGCGGAACCATAAATCAGCCTTTAGTCACCTCGGCTTCTAAACAGGTACACCAGTATATTTACTCTGATTCCTCATCATTTCATTTCTTATGTTACAAGACAAATGAATCATGTTAACTGTAAAGAAATCACAACACTGAATTTTCACAAATGGCAACTTTATTGTAAAAAAAATAAAACATAAGTTGTATATAAATAACATGTATGCACTATTGCTGGCTCAAGGAAGGACTGTGCGTCTTCTGAATGTGTCGTTGAAGCTTCAGGTGCTTGGAAGATCTGAAACCATGAACAGAAGAAAAATGTATTACGGTACTAATAGAGCCGCCGAAGCTCCTCACCGGTCCGGTCCGTGAGCAGCTCCGTATGCGGCCCTGGTGCTCCGGAGCTAAGCTAAATACTTGCCCATGCAAAGATCATACAAATATAAATAACATAAAAAATTTACGCCACATACCGCTGACTCGTGTGCAGTTGCCGGGTCCATACTGTTGGAACTGATCCTTTTATGAGGGTAAATGTCGATGCAAAACCTCATTTTAACTCTCCCTCGCTGTTGAAACAGCCACACGATTCCCCGCTTCTAAACAATGGCTGAAGCTCAAGTCGGTGGAGAGAGCTGGTTGTGGGCGTGGTTTCAGCAGCGGAGGCCGACCTATGGAAATGAGTGCCTGTCGTGACATCACGACAGGCGCAGATTCTGAACGGCTCGTAGAAGTCACATGACACTGGGGGATTCTGCCGGGCGGGGGTACAGACCTTGCAGAAATTCATGGGATTTCATCTTTCCTGTGTTGGCAGGGTGAGGGGAGACCACTTTATATACAGTATGTTAAAACAAGAAAAAACGTGTTTTTCATAATAGGTCCCCTTTAAAGCAGCACAATGTAACGTTCAGCTTTTGTTGAGTTTGGCGGCTCCTTTGGACAAAAGCGGTAGTGCTTTACCAGAAAGAACTACATTTCCCATGAGCACCAGCGCGTACTGCCGGAAAACTCCTGTCCCCGTCGCTGCATTTGTTTTGATGAGAGAAGAAGGGACAGACTTTCAAAACGACTTTTCTGTTTTCAGCGGCCGTTTGCAGGATGGATAGCGAAGATGTAATGTATCTATTTTTTGCTAAACAATATAATATGACCATGTTGAAAATCACTAAGTTCAACTTGGTTTTATTGAAGTGAAGTCACCCCCGCCCCCCTGTCCTGTTTCAGCGTTTCTACTGCACCTTTTTCCTGTCACATTTTTTAGAGGGACTTCTTCATAAATTAGTAGTCCAACATACTTACTGACAAAATAAAAAAATACTTTATAACCTGTGAATAACTGAATGCCCATTTCTTATATTTTGCAGATCAGCCCTGCACAATTTTACAAAATACCCGAACCGTGTGTAGCAGGACAGTCCTCGGTCCTGTGACGTCACTTCTAGTGGGCAGTGACGGTATAAAAGGGGGGTTGCAATACCTGTCTTTCTCTTGCTCCCGGGGGCCGGGCTTCGTTGCCACTTGACGTCCGTCACTTCCGCCCCTGGGTGTAGAGGCTCGTTTGGGTGTTTCTGCATGTGTCAGGCACACGAGGAATGGACACAAAATGCAGACAAAGGGAAAATGGTTCAAAAGATTTATTGGAATAATCAGAGCAGGCAAGGATCAGGCAAAAATCTGTTGAGGGGCAGGCAAAGGTCAAGGTCCAAAAAGGCTGTCAGCGAAGGCAGAGGTACCGGCAAGGGCTTAGGCAAAAACAAGGTCTGGGGTCAGAAAAAGATCAAGAGGTCAAAGGGTCAAAAACTTGGAGAACTCACTTGGCTTGATATACGGCTTGAAGGCTTGGAGAACACAAGACAATCTGGCATGGATTGAAGAGTGACTGAGGCTTAAATGCTGTGGGCCTGATTGCACCAGAGTGATTGCAGGTGTTGCCAGGTAGGTGGGGAAGAGCCAGACACACCCACTCAACCTCAGACCGTGACAGCATAATGCTTCTTCACAGGTGCAAGTGACGTGGAAGTGTCCAAGCTCATGTCACTCTGTCCCTGTGTTGAATGCTGTTGCTTATGCTGCTCACCGCTTGTACCGTTCTGTACGCTGCTTACTGCCGGTAAGTGAGCTTTCTCCTCCCGCGTCATCCTCCTTGGCGTTTCACACGCAGCAACCTGTGTGTTTGTTTACAGGTTGCGCATGTGCTGCGCTGACCTCTCTTTCCATGCCGTAATGGCCAGGACTGCCTGATTGGTAGGTGTTCAGTGACAATGGCTTTCTCTGCCAGCCACTTGTAGTTTCTTACGTTATGTTTATTTATTATTGTAGGTTAAAGATGTCCATGTAACCACCGCTAAACCCCTGCTGCTTTGCCTTGTGGAGCTACCGTGACGTTCAGACGCCGCTTTGCTGCTGCATGACTGCCTGCGTCTGCTGCTTGCTGGAGCTACCGTGTCGCTTCGGAGCTCCGTGACGTTCAGACGCTGTTTTACTGCTGAATGACTGCTTGCTTCTGCTGCTTGTTCGAGCTAACCACCGCTGCCACGGCCGACCCGGCCGACCCGGCCGACCCGGCCCGTGTTCGCTCTGCCTGGCTTGACTGCTGGCTGGCTGAGCGTATTGCTGCTCCGCGCGCTGTTGCTTGCTGTTCAGCCAAGTTTTATAGTGTGTGTGTGTGTGTGTGTGTGTGTGTGTGTGTGTGTGTGTGTGTGTGTGTGTGTGTGTGTGTGTGTGTGTGTGTGTGTGTGTGTGTGTGTGTGTGTGTGTGTGTGTGTGTGTGTGTGTGTGTGTGTGTGTGTGTGTGTGTGTGTGTGTGTGTGTGTGTGTGTGTGTGTGTGTGTGTGTGTGTGTGAGAGAACAGTGTGGGACTTGGTTTATTGGTTGTTGTTTTGTGTGCTTGTTGGTTCTGTTTATTTGTATTTTCTTTCATTCAGGAATTTATAGTTGTTTAGTTTCAGTTATTTATATTTCTTTTGAGGTATTTGTGATTTAGCATATTTTGGGTGGCCAATAAGTCATTGTTGAGCCTAATTACGTTTAATTTAAGTCTATTGATTTCTTTTTGTGTTAATTTGTTCCCTAACTGTCCTCTGGTTTCCCCCCTCTCAGGTGCTGAGCCGACGGTGGTGGATTGGTGTCCGGTGGTGGTGCCCCCTGCCTTTTGTTGTGTGCTGTGTTTAAGTTTTTCACTTTATTTCTTTTATTGCACGTGTGGTGTTTTAAGTATCCCCTCTTAGTTGACCCATCCACACCAGAAAGTCTCAGCCCTGATTGGTCCCCTTTTTAAATCCCCCCTAGTGAATGATTTCCTTTTACTGATAATTTTTAAAAAGAGACAATTGAATAATAAAACAAACCTATTTTTGTATAAATTGAATCACTGTCTCTGCCTCACTTTGTGACGGACCTGAGTGCCTTTTCTCCTGAAATATTTTACTTTAATTTCTCTGGGTGAAACTCCCAGATAATATCAATATGATATTAAGGTGGAAAAGTTACAGAGTGCTGCTTTAAGTACATTTGAAACTCTACAAATATCATTGATATAAAAATACAGAGCTTCCGGCCTAAGACTGACCCCTGTGGGACACCCCAGGTAATATTCAGACTCTTTGACTAATGATGACCCATCTGCACAAATTGATGCCTGTTTTTAATGTAGCTCTTGATCCAATCAAATGCAACCCCTCTGATGTCATCCCTATCCAGTTTTTTAAGTAGTATCTCATGATCAATTGTGTCGAAAGCTTTTTTTAGATCAACAAATATTCCCATAGCATATTTCTTATCATCTATATAGTTTATTTCCTCTACCAACTCAATTACTGCCATGGAGGTTGATCTGCCTGATCTAAACCCATACTGTTAATGTTAATACAAGCTTTATTATATATATTTTTTATAGATACTTTATTAATCCTTTGCAGGAAATTAAGGTGTTACATCAGCAGCAGCAGCATCAGTGCATTTTTTCATGCATGCATTCAACACAAAGATAAAAAACATATCCAATAAAAAAACAGATCACTTAGAATTAAAATTAGATTTAAAATTAAAATTAAAATGCCAATATGATGCAAAATATTTTTCGGCCGAAGGTACATTTGTCTGAAACCACAGAGGTAGGAGATAAAATGTCACACCTAAAACTGCTCCTACAGTCTTTTTATTCTCAAAGGGAGCAGTTCTTGTTTTTCTGAGTGGGGTCTCCAGCCCTTCTATCTGAGCCAGACACCAAGAAAAACACCTACACATGTCAGTTTTATCTCCTCATGGTGATGGTTTTTACTTGGGAAACTCAGCAAAAAAGTGACGTTTTATGAGGTCACTGTTGGTCCATTTGAGACATTCTTCCAAAGACTTGAGTTCTTTAGAGCCTCAGTATTCTGGTTTCAGCTTTGACTCTGACCACCGACCACACCGGTGATTCTGTAGTTTTGTTGGAGTTTTAGTTTTTTTAGACATTCAGGATCTTCTCTTTCCATGATGGTTTAAGCAGCTTTGTACTCTTGGTGTTACATGTGCAGCAGCTGAATGTAAAAACCATATCTGAAATCAAGATTACACACACAGAAACACACACACACACTGACCTTTGTCCTGAATGATCTCTTACAAACGACAAAGAAGCAACCACATGGAAGGTTCATTTATGACACATTTCATACACCAACATGCTTCAGTGTCGTTTATAAAAATACATCTACATCTACAGCTTATATAAGAAATATCCAGAGAAGCGCTGGGTGTGAAGAATGAAAGTTCCTACAGAACTGCAGCAGAGAAAGTTTAAAGAACATTTGCATCAACTCCTGGATATCAGACAGGTGAGCAGGTGTGTGTGTGTGTGTGTGTGTGTGTGTGTGTGTGTGTGTGTGTGTGTGTGTGTGTGTGTGTGTGTGTGTGTGTGTGTGTGTGTGTGTGTGTGTGTGTGTGTGTGTGACAGAGAGAGATAAAGAGAGAGTAAGACACTGATAAAGATACTTTGCCTGTTAAAACATTTACATCAACTTAGTTGAGGTGACTCTGCAACACCTCACACCTGAGACTGAACCGGACTCTTCTGCTCACGTTAAACGTTAGTTTTATGCAAACTGTTGGTGTCAGAGAGAACCTTGGGGAAATCCATATGTGAATCTAGTCTGCTCAGATGTAAAGTTACCTGCTGACACAAAATACTTCCTGTTCTCTGAGTATGTTTTGAGTTGAACAATAAAAACAATGGAGTACAGTTGTGCTAGTGAGATACTTTACATCAGCAAAGCAATGGAAATTATTGGCATGCTGTCTAATAATATTACCCAATAGGCGCGTTTCCACCAGTGGGGGTTCCAGGTAGGTTTTACCAGGAACGGCCCTGCCAAAGTGAACTTGTGAACGGGGGGAGAAACATCCCTTTTAGTAGGAGAGGTTATCTGGTTAACCAACAGGAACCTCCTGGCAGGGGATCTCTGCTGTTCTGGATTTCTACATTACGTTCAGCACTCTGAAATGATCATAAATCATGTGATCACAACTCATTTGTAATGTTTGGACCAGAGACATTTTACTACAACTACAGTTGATGAAGTTGGAGATTACAAGACAAAAACGATAGATGAACTGGTGAGTTTGTTCAGGTCTGTTCCGTCTCCTTTAATCCTGCAAACCGTTTGTGAACCGTTAAAGACCTTTCTAAGGTTCTCGTGTGGCACTACGGTGTAATGGAGACACGCTGGCTGAAGGGCCGAGGAGGCGGTTAGTCCTGTTAGAGGTTCCTGTGGAGGATTTACCCAGAACTCCTGCTGGTGGAAATGTGTCTAATGGAACCAAATAAATGGTGAAAAGCATCAGTCCTAATGCTGAACCCTGAACCCTGAACCCTGAACCCTGAACCCTGAACCCTGAACCCTGAACCCTGCATAGGTCAGATCAATAAAGGAATATTCGTCTTAAACCTTATCTTATGTAGCACAGTGATGGAGGTTTTTGGGGTTCGCCCACCAGTACAGTGATGTGTTGCACGAGTGTGTGTGTTAATCCACTGATGTGTCTCTTGCAGACATCCAGAAGAGAGTCAGTGGGGGCAGGACGTGCACCGCTGATGAGTCCAAATGATTTGTTTTCCCGGGGATCAAAAACCGATTACTTATTAGTTTCATCTGTTCTGGTACCGTCATTGGGAACGGGAACTGGATTCTCACTGCAAAACACTGCGAGGAATATAAAATGTAAGTATCCCAAACTGTAGTTTGAAATGAACTGGACTATCTCTGCTCAGGTTAAACATTAGTTTTATGCAAACTATCTTAACTCCATCCAACGGTGGATTCCAGCAGCATCCATGGTGTCATCAGGGAGGGATGTGGAGGCGTTGACCGTATGGAGCCCTGAGACGAGTGTGTCAGCAGATGATTGGCCGATCACAGAGATATGAAGACTTTAAAACAGCCCTCTGTTCTGACCAGAGCATCTTCTTCTGGAGGAAAACCGTCTCAGCAGCGTGATGAAGACTTGTGTGGTCCTCGCTCTCTTCCTGATGGCAGGTGAGTTCATGGCTCCTCATCAGCTGCTGCAGTTCTTTGAGACGTTCCCAGCTGGAAACACCAATGTTCCTGACCTGTGTGTGTGTGTGTGTGTGTGTGTGTGTGTGTGTGTGTGTGTGTGTGTGTGTGTGTGTGTGTGTGTGTGTGTGTGTGTGTGTGTGTGTGTGTGTGTGTGTGTTTATCCACAGGTGTGTCTCTTGGAGACATCCAGAAGAGAGTCAATAATGGAAGGCCGTGCACCGCTGATGAAACCAAATCTTTTGTTTTCATTAACGACTGTTCTGGTACCGTCATTGACGGGAACTGGGTTATCACTGCAGGACACTGCAAGGGTAGAAAAAAGTAAGTTTCCCAAAGTGTAGTTTGAAATGAACATTGTTGGACACTCATGAACTTTCCTCCACCGTGAGCTTTTCTCACTCCAGTGCAGCAGCAGCAGGTGAGGGTGTGTGTGTCCTCTGTGGGTGAACCTGGTTGGTGTTTAGATCATGATCAGTCTGGTAAACTGATGATAAACTTTCATTCTGGTTCAGATTTAACTCATGATGAATGTGTTCTTGCTCATCTGTCAGGCTCAGCAAGAAATACGACATTAAGGACGTCAACTTAAATCTAAAAGTCACCTCGGAGAAAACCTTTCCACACAAGACTGCTGACGTCATGCTGATCAAAGGGAACACCGGCATGACTGGTATGCCCTTGGTGTCTGAAGCTGACTGCGACCAAGTCATGAAACAAATAAGCCCCACAAAACCTGTAAAGATGGTCATTCCTGCTAAGGACACACAGGCTAAGAAAACTACTGGTGAGACATTACAGACTTGATTTACACTAAATGAACAAAGCTCATTATCCAACTCTAACTGCATGAAGCACCAACATTTACTGCCTTTAAACTTCTTTTTACTGGATGAATCTCTAGTAGAAATGTTGATCTTGCTGTTGGATATATATATAAAGTTTTCTTGTAAATAAATGATAAAAATGAGACACTTAAGTCTAGAAATGACAACCTTTTTATATTTTATGATGATTGTTAAATGTGTGATCATTTTAGTTTATTTGAGATGTTGTACTTTATCTAAACTTATGTCTTAAATGAGTTATTGTGTTTTCTAATGAATAAAAAGAAACAAGGAACCACTGAAATGAAAGGCTCTGTCATCATCACACAACCATAGAGTCTTTATTACATGATGGTTGTTTCTACTGCGTTAAAACATACACATAAAAAAACTGGGTGACAAAAATTTGAATTGTCAAACGAATCCTTGTTTTTTATTCATTCAGGGAAACTTGCTTCCATGTGTGCCGACATCAAGGTGGACAGATCAGGCCCTCATCCTATAACCAAGGAAAATTGCGTGTACTGGACTCCTCTTGCCTGCAACAGCTGTGAGGTAAGTACCAGACTGTCTTTGACACCATCAGACGTTGGTCAGTGGTTTGTAATGACTGTTGCTGACCTGACACGATGTTTTCTCTCTCTGTCTCTCGTTCTAGGGGGATTCTGGTGCTGGATATATTTACAATAACGCGCTGTTTGCTGTTCATAGTGGAGAAAATGAGTATACGGACAATAAAGGAAAAGTGGTCAAAGTAGAGAATGTTGGACACATCGTCTGTAATGGAGACATACGTAATTGGATTGTTAATACTATGAATAATAATCCCTAAAAGTGTCCTAGTTGTGTGATCCTTGTTTGTGAGCAACAATAAAGAGACGTCAGGTCTCCTTAAGAGCATAAAAGTGTCTCTGTGATGTTTGTAACAAACAAACTAGTGTGGATCATTAAACACTGGTGACGCAGACGTGGACCTGGTAGTAAGAAAGTAACATTTATTTATATTTAAACGGGGATATCACTGACCAAAGTGCTATAATATTAATAATAATTAAAAAAGAACATTCAGTGACAACAAATAAATCTATACATTTATTTTATAAGTTTAAATAAATTGCATCTGCTGCAGACCGATGCCAGGAAGTCGCTGTGCAGGTTTGGAGGCGGATCTAGTGACACGTCACAATTATGCACACACCAAACCTTAACACACACGTCTCCACCCACTGATAATACAGGAGGATCTTCTTCTGCTACTCGCAATAAAAACCTGCTGCAAAGCTCCCTGGTGACTCTCCAGGATGAACAAATGTACTAAAGTCTGAGTGCAACATATACACAATTATCAGATTCTGCTCATCATAAACCCCCACAAATAACGCTGGTATTTATTGGTTTTCCGAACAACATTTTTAGTAAATTGCAGGGCGACAAACTCCGTGTTGAAGGGAGACGATTGTCCTGTGCAGCCGAAGCTCAGTGGACGGTTTGTTCATTCAGTTCCTGCAACTGGTCACGTGGAGCCTGAAAACTTCTCAACTCCACTAGATTTAGTTTTAAACACTTTCTCTGACGGGATGAGATTTAATCTGGGCTTTGGGTTTGTCACTCATTTCGACACCTGAAGGTCTTAAAGTAACAAAATTGAATGCAAATGATGAACATTGTTTGGTGCATCCGTCCATAAACCCTCTGTTAGAGCCCATTTATATTGTGATGTGTTTCCCATTAATCACAGGGGTGTGTGAATTGTAGAGCCATGTAGGTGGTGTATGGAGCCAGGGAATAGGTTTTATAAAGGTGAGGCTGATCACGGGCAGGTGTGCTGGTTGCCGGTGAGCACACTGTTTCACTTTGGCTTCACATTATTGCAGTTTTTGTTGGTCTTGTTTTACTGATCTCGCGCAAGTTATACAATATAAGTGCATGTAATTCCTTGGTGACAAAGGAGCAACAAGTGCAAGTCACAGTCAGAATCCCGGTTCATCAGAGTTAGAGGTAACAGCTTTGCTACAACGGTTATAAATGTCGACTCTGACCAAGAGTCAATAAATTGTTGCTCTGTGTCAAAGGGGCATGAGCCCATGGAGATCACATCTAATCACCCATGTGTGCTGCTCTCAGAGTCACTCTTTGGAAGAGTGCCTACAGCTGAAGGCTAAGAAGCATAAGGATAAAACCCTCTTTCTAAAAGAGAAAGGGATCTGTTTTGGATGTCTGAGTGTGGGCCACACGAGCAAAGATTGTGACAGCGGTTTAAATTGCGAAGTTTGTGGACAAAATCGTCCAAGTGTGCTTCATATTGCTAGGTCAAGAACTAGCACATACAATGATTAGTCCAAGAAAAAAGTTTCACACCAGCTTCATCTGAAACTTGTGGTCATATAGGGGCCAGAGAAAGGGATTGCATCCTGTCTATTTCACCTGTTCAGGTTAAGTCTATAAAAGGAGATACTGCAGACTTACGCCTTTCTTGACGCCGGCAGTTCAGCCTTTTCCTCTGACCAGCTTATGCAAAAGTTGAACGTGACTGGTAGGAAAACAGGCTTTCTTTTACGTACAATGGGACAGGAAAAGGTGGTTCCAACTAACTCTCTCTGAAAGGTTTGGAGGTGGCTGGTCTCAATAGTAACTCCTTTTACACCCTCCCAGAAGTTCAGACCCAAAGAAAAATGCCTGTGTCCATCAACATTGTCACACAGGAAGAGCTGGCTAAGTGGTCATACCTAGCTGATGTTTGTATTCCCAGCATAAAGGCAGGTGTTGACTTATTGACTACGTTTACATGCAGTCAAAATTCAGGTTATTGCTAATATTCCGGTTACTGAAACATTCAGAATATTCCGTTTACATGCGTGAGCAAACAGGATTATCCCTGTTTACATGATAATTAATCATTCGGGATATCTGGATCAAACCAGCGACGCACGGAGAACATCATGCAATTCCCGTAATTTCCGCTTCTTCTTCCTGTATCCAAATTCAAAACAAATGCTGCTTCACGCAACTTTTCTCTCACCTTCTTGTAAATCTTCTATCCCGGTACTTTCTACCGTCTACAAATGCAGAAATGTTCATATCCTTCATTACATTTATGAAGTGATTAGTCTCAGAATCAGAATCAGAATCAGAGTACTTTATTAATCCCAAAGGGCAATTCATTTATACAGTCGGCCTGTCCATAGCAGCAACACACAATACACAAAACGGGCAACATCCACGACCACATCAGCAACAACAACCACAACCAGTGACATCACAGCAGAGCAGAATGCAAATTCTTTATGGTTCACAGTCGTTCATAGCAAGAAAATTTAAGTTTCATTTTGCATTTAGCAGCCTTATGGCAGACGGAACAAAGGAATCCGCATAGCGGTTAGTCTTCCGCACCGGCACATAATACCGCCGACCTGAGGGCATAAGTCTCCTCCTGGTCTTGTGTTTCTCCGTGTTTATAAGAACTTCCTGGACTCAAAAGACCAGGATTCCTTGTGAACAGAGCATGAGCAGAAAACAAATTCATGTTCCGTTTGATGGGGATATTCTGTTTGGTGTTTACATGACCCAATATTCAGGTTTTAAAAGGAGTAACCCAGGGCTCATATTCAGGTTTTTAAAAACCCGAATATGAGCAAATTCTGGTTATTCAAAGGGGTTATTGGTGTTTACATGGCCGTGCAAAACCGGGTTATTGCTAATATTCGGGTTTTAAAAGGGTTATTGATGCATGTAAACGCAGTCACTGATAGGTGCCAATGCTCCCAAGTTACTGGAACCCTGGGAGGTTTTCTTTTTTTTTTTTTCTTGTCTGCACACATATTAATGATTGATACCATGATGGTAGAAACCAAAATCATACACATGTGCATTATTACTATATTTAATATATATACATATATATACGCATACATATGCGTACACACACATAAATATACACATACAAACCCAGTGATTTTTTTTTTTTTTTGGGGGGGGTGACGACATCCACTGCCAATCCAGGAAGCAGGAACACATGGAAACACGCACTGGAAATCTGCAACAAAAAACCACAAACAAAACACGAAACCGGCACGGAGCCAACCAAAACAACAACAGCAATCGACCTAAATCTTGAGATCTGATCGCAGTCTGAGCTAAGCTACCGCTACCGCTACCTAACCCCAAAAACTAGAGAGCCAGCATGCAGGTGAACAAGCCAGTGTGTATGTCTATGTGTGTGTGTGTGTATGTATATGATCATGCGTATGTGTGTGTGTGTGTGTGTGTGTGTGTGTGTGTGTGTGTGTGTGTGTGTGTGTGTGTGTGTGTGTGTGTGTGTGTGTGTGTGTGTGTGTGTGTGTGTGTGTGTGTGTGTGTGTAATAAACCAAACAAAGCTCTACCTGAAGTGTATCTATAGTGGGGGAGGGGGGGGAGCAACCCCGCCACCCGCGAGACCAGAGGCCGACACAGAAGAGCCCGGAACCCAGGCCACCGGCGACCCCACAGAGGGGAGAAGCAGGAGGGAGGCAACCCACCGCCTGCGAGGCCGCCCCCCCCCGGGGCCCCCACGGCGCGGGAAGAAGCAGCCAGGGATCCCGCGGCGGCGGACCGCGACCCAGGCAATCCCCGACACCCGGTCCGGGCCGGACACGCGGCCAGGAGGCCCTCACCCTCCAGGCCAACGACTCCCACCCGGCAGGGGGCCAGCCTGCCCGTAGAGACAGAGCCGCCCCGGCCGCCGACGTGGGCAGGCGCACCCGCCCCCCACGAAAGTGGCCCTCCAAGACCAGAGGGGCGCCCCGCCGCAGAGGCAGCGGGGGGGACCGGAGACGGGCCCGGAGAGAGGGAACCCCCCAACAAGGCGACACACGTGCAGGCCCGACAACGGAGGGCCCCAGACCCAGGCATCCCATTCATTCATCCATTCACCTATCCGATATCTATACTAATAATAATATGATATACTATACATACTAATAATACTAATAATAATAATAATAATAATAATAATAATAACCATCTTTGTATAATATAATAATGATAAATTATTAAGTTTTGATGTCCTGCCAATGGAGGCTCAAATCCTCCATGGCAGGACCCTTCCACACCGCATTCTCACCGACACAGACACACAATCACGCACCGTTTCCCCCTCCCCGGGGGGGGGTCCAGCACCGCCAGAAGGCACCCCAGGCTGGTGAGGGAACGCGGGTGATGTGGGACCCCCTCCCGCCCCTGGTGTTGAGTGCATGTGATTAATGCCATAAAAACAGGGAGGGGGAGGGCCAAGTATCGATTTGACACCGACCCGCCCCCTCCCGAACTACGTGTCCTTGTCAAATGTATTTATTAAGTGTTGAATGTGCAGTGTCTATTTTGCGTGAGGCGGGGAGTGCCGGGCCACGCGGGACAATGCCCCCCACGACCCGGACCCTGGGAGGTTTTCAACAGCCGAGGAAATGCTCCTTATGCTGTACGAACTGTATTAGGTTGGGTGGTCAATGGTCCCCTCCAAGGGGAAGAAACCAGTAGTCCTAAGACTCGGCTTCCTGTTGCTCTGGAGTTCAAGGAAAAACAAGGAGCTGAAATTGAAAAACAAGGAGCTGAAATTGAGACCCTTCTGAAAGATAAAGAGCTGCAGTTCCAAGCACACATTGAAAATATGAACCTGAAGACTTTAGAGAAACTTGATGCAAAGCAGGGAGAGTTAGAGGAGCTTTCTGCTGAACTTTCAGAGGTGTTGAAGCTTAAACAGCTGCTGGAGGAGAAACTGGCGAGAGCAGAAGAGGCTTCCAGGTTAGCTGAACAGGAGCACAAGGAACAGTTCCAAAAGTAAATGTCAAAGCATAATACTGAACTCGAAGATATCAGGCATGAGCATGAGGAGTTACTTGGATGCATGGAAAAAACTCTGAAACATGAGCTCAATGCACTGAAAATTGTTCTGAGCGAAAAGGAGCTGCTTGCAGCTTTAATTCTTTATTACAGTCTAATCTATCCTCACCTTTCATATTGCAATATTATTTGGGGGAGTACATTTACAACTACTCTCCGTAAAATCTTAATTCTCCAGAATCGTTTTGTAAGACTTGCATCTCGATCTGTCTGGGATGCTACTACTGCTCCTTTATTTAACTTACTATTTATGACATCAACAGTTACCAAATATGCATTTTTCTTTACAAGATATTTTCCTCAGAAGGAAATGTTCCTGAGCACTTTAGTTCATACTTTGCTACAAACTCTCAATTTCATTCCTACTCAACACGGCAGGCCCTCGCCCTACATCCGCCTAAACGTCTGGAATCTAGAAGACCATTTCTGTTTAGGTGCAGAGGTGTCAAAGTCTGGAATAGTTGGTACCAGATTGCAAACAATTGTAGGTCCCTATCCATTTTCAAAAGTCGCTCAAGAGAGCATTTAATTCAACAATGTAGTCAAGAAAGCTCTTGCTTTTCCCACTGTTAATGTTTCTTTTGTACTTCATATTCTGTGTTGCCATTTGTTCAGCATAATATTCATATTTTCATGATCATGTGATCATAGGTCTACAGTATTTTTTATTTTCATTCATGTTCTGCTTGCAATTTTATGATGTATTATTTATTTAAATTTTATGATTTTGTATGCTCATAACTATATTGTTAAATGTTATTAGGTGGGGGCTCCTCATAAGCCTACTGGCTCACTCGCTCCTCCCTGCACAGTTTATTTTAACTGCACTTATTTGTGTGATGTTATTTTTATTGTATGTGCTAAATAAACTAAACTAAACAAGGAACGGTTCCAAAAGCAAATGTCAAAGCATAATAGTGAACTCGAAGATATCAGGCATGAGCATGAGGAGTTACGTTTATGCATGGAAAAAAAACTCTGAAACAGGAGCTCAATGCACTGAAAATTGTCCTGATCGAAAAGAAAAAAAACTCAAACAAATTATCCTCAAAGAAAAAACACTGCGAGAGCAATCACAATCCACATCACAAGATTTACAGGCTAAGATTCATGAATTTGAACAACTGCAGCAGAGTTTAGCTCAAGCCCAGAGAGAAAATGAGAACCTGAAAGAAACTAAATCAGAGTTGAGCAAAATCTCTGATGACCTTGATCAGTGCAAGACAGATTTGATAGATTTAAACCATCAGTTGGAAGAAGCAAAGAATGACTGTCATCAAAAAGAGAAGTGGAGACAGGTTCAATACATTGCTGACCTCTTCTGGAAAAGATGAGTACAAGAGTACCTCCCTTTGCTACAAGAACGGCAAAAGAACCAAAAGAGAAGAGGTTTTGTACCTGGAGACCTTGTTGTTGTGGCTGACTCTGCAGCTCCTCGTGGTTCTTGGCTGCTTGGCAGCGTTTTGGAAACCTTCTCAGACAAGAAGGGCTTGGTGCGTTCTGTGCGTCTTCAGACAAAGACAAACATTTAAAGATAGGCCTGTGACTGAGCTTTGTCTGTTGCAGGAAGCTGCACCCTCTTACGGTTTAAGCTCACATTTTCCATTCTGATTGAAACAAGGTTCATGGTGTGTTTTGTAACAATGTAATTGTATACAATTTGACTCTTTCTATTTTTGAAGCTGAATGTAATTATTATGTTTATTGACATTAACAATTACGGGCCGGTGTGTTAGAGCCAATTTATATTGTGATGTGCTTCCCATTAATGACAGGGGTGTGTGAATTGTAGCTCCATTTCTTGCACTGTAGGTGGTGTATGGATCCAGGGAATAGGTTTTATAAAGGTGAGGCTGATCACGGGCAGGTGTGCTGGTTGCCGGTGAGCACACAGTTTTTTGACCGTTTCCTTTTGGCTTTGCATGTTGCAGTTTTTGTTGGTCTTGTTTTACTGATCTCATGCAAGTTATATAAGTGCATGTAGTTCGTTGTTGACGAAGGAGCTTTTGTATACCAATAAATACCACTTTTTTGAGCATCATAAAGGATGTTTATGGACAGTCATTAAAAATAACTGACATGCATCTCTTCAAGGTTAATCAGCGCCTCAGTGACTTTAAGGTTTGGTTTGGGTCAAATCCATTCAAGTCACTACACAAGGTTTTCAGTTTGTTGCAGAAAATCAAACGTTTTAGGTGCAAAGACACTTGAGCAGAAGTGATGGAGGGAGGAACAGACCGAGAATGAGGAGGAAAACGTTGTTTTATTCGGTCCAGAGGACCGAAAAAGCAGCAGTTCTTACATTTACTTCCACTTTTATTTCTTTACAGACGGTATGAACCAAAGATAATAACCAACACACTTCAGCAGGTTCTGCACACACATATGGGTAAGATAAGATAAGATAAGAAATCCTTTAATAGTCCCACAGAGGGGAAATTTGCAGATTACAGCAGCAAAGGGGATAGTGCAAAAAACAAGAGGCATCAATAGAAATAGTTATCACACAGTAATAATAAAACACTATAAACAGTATATACAATAATTATAAGAAGAAGAAGGAGAAGAAAAATAAATAATAAGAAATACTAGTATATAAAAAATAACAGATGGATATTTACAGATGTTATTTACATAATTGCACAAAGTTATCACCAAAAGCTCATTATTCTGTCAAATGTATATTTAAATGCCATCAACACAAAACTATAAGCCCCCAGTCCAGTGCTTTTTTCTCCCTTACTCATCAAAAGGTTCAAATATTTTTTGTCTGTAAATTATTTCAACATCAGATTACTATAGTAAATATTTAGCTGCTACTGATACAAAAAGTAAATTTGATTTTGGTCTATAAAATGGTGAAAAATAGTGAATATTGTTGATTACTGTTCCCCAAAACCCAAGAAGACGTCCTCAACTGTCTTATTTTGTACAAACCAACAGTCCACAATCACAATATATTCAATTTACTGTGATAGACTAGAGAAACCATAAAAGATTTATATGCAATTGGATAATTTGAACTTTTTAATTATTAAAAATAAGATACATATTTATATCCGATCCGATAGCCTCCTCAGCTAACCAGGCTAAGCTAGCGGCGGACCGGCCTGTAGCAGCTGAGGGTAGCCGCTCCCCCGCAGCTTCCGAGCAGCAGGGCAGCTGGGTGACGGTTCGGAGGAAGCGTAGTCCTAAAGGGCGCAGGGAACACCACCACCCGCTTCATGTGTCTAACCGTTTTTCCCCACTCAGCGACACACCCGTTGAGAAGCCGACCCTGGTGATTGGCGACTCCATAGTCAGGCATGTGAGGCCGACTCCAGCGACCATAGTTAGGTGTATCCCGGGGGCCAGAGCAGGCGACATAGAAGCAAATTTGAAGCTACTGGCAAAGGGTAATCGTAAATATGGTAAAGTTATCATCAATGTCGGAGCTAATGACTCCCGTCTTCGCCAGTCGGAAGTCACTAAAATGAATATTGTCTCGGTGTGTAACTACGCCAAAAGTATGTCGGACTCCGTAGGTTTTTCTGGTCCCCTCCCCAATCTGACCAGCAATGACATGTTTAGTCGCATGCTCTCGCTCCGCCGCTGGCTGTCGTGGTGGTGTTCAGAAAACGACGTGGACTTTATTGACAATTGGGAGACGTTCTGGGGAAAGCCTGGTCTGATTAGAAGGGACGGCATTCATCCCACCCGGGATGGTGCAGCTCTTATTTCTAGAAATCTGGCCAATGTTATTAGACACTCCCCCTGACAATCCAGGGTCCAGGCCAGGATGCAGAGCTGCAGTCTTACACGCTTCTCTGCTGCTTCTCGAGGACCAACGCCTGCCAATAAAACTGTAGGATTGCATTATGTAATTAGCGACTCTAAAACTGTAGGATTACATGATATTGGCGACTCTAACCAGGTGCCTAGCAAAATAGAAGTGGTTGCAGTTCCCCGCCCTCCAAAAGTTCACCAGGTGTGGCATATAGAGGCGTTAACCAAAATAATCTTGTAAAAATTAAAACCAATGTACATTTGGTACCAATTACAGACCGAAAAATTAGATGCGGATTACTAAATATACGATCATTAAAGGTATTGTGACATCATTTTCAACATGCTTTTAACACTATTAAAAGTCTTGGCCAACATCCCTCAAATGTGTCTAAAAGGGTGTAACAAGAAAAACTTCACTCCAGTACTCCATTCCGGGCTTTTTATGACGGTGTTTTTTTGCGCCGTGAAAAACGCGTCCTTTTCCCCCTTTCCTGTCAATCATTGCCCCGCTCCTCCTCCCAACCTCCTCCTCCAACCAACTGCTACACACTTCTGCCGGCGTCTCCACACACACGCGCGCACACCAAACCACAAACACCCACACACACAGCCCAGACAGGGCGACTACAGCCCGGGGATGAAGTCCGTGACCAGAGGACTCGACTGGAAGTCGAGTCCTCTGGTCACGGACTTCTAACAGCGGCGTCGGAGAGTTAAGCCGGGAGCGACAGGCGAAGCATGCACGGAAAAGCAGCAGGGCAAAGCAGTCCACCGCAAACAATCATAAAAATAAAGGCATGCAAGCAGCAGTGTCCCCTTATCTTAAGTCCAGTCAGTGGCCGTGGGTCTTTTTAGCAGTTGTCCTCCGTGATGAGAACAGAAGAGGCTCTAAACAGCTCCGTGTTAAGCCTGATTTATGGTTCCTCGTTAAATGGACGCAGAGCCTACGCCGTAGGGTTCAGCGTACGGTGCGCGTCGCCGCATAACCCTATGCCGTAGGCTCTGCGTCAGTGTAACGTGGAACCATAAATCAGCCTTTATGGTGCGCTGGAGAGGAGAGGAGGCAGGGAGCTGGGTGGAGGGGGCGGTGATTTAGCGGGTCTATACGTAACGGCCCGCCTCGTTCCCAACAACGAGGAAGCATCAAAATATTGATTTTTTTCACAGCACCGGTCAACAACCAAAATGTTACTTTTTCACATTTTTAAAACGTTGTTTTACATTATTCTGACGAGATCTGAAAAAACGTTGCAACCACAAGGAAGCAAGTGATTATGTAAATTCACTGAGTGAATATTATGAAAGTAAAATATATATATATTTCTATGCAGAAACTAAGTCGAAATATTGATTTCTTTCACTCAAAAATGAAAAATGTCCATCATGTTTGTTGCTGTCACGGCCAGAATCTTAAAAGTCACGTGACTTGGACGCAAAATGAATAGGCAGAAAAATGTAACAGTTATACATTTCAAAATGTAACAGTTATACATTTCAAAATGTAACAGTTATACATTTCAAAATGTAACAGTTATACATTTCAAAATGTAACAGTTATACATTTCAAGGGCTAATATTGTAGCCCCTCTACGTTTTTGCACTTTGGACCAACGTAGGCAGGGTACGTTTTTATGTGAGACTGGGTTGTATTATTAGACAGCATGTAGATAATTTATATTGCTTTGCTGATGTAAAGTATCACTAGCACAACTGCACTCCATTGTTCTTATAGCTCAACTCAAAACATACTGGAGAACGAGAAGTATTTTGCGTCAACAGGTAACTTTAAATCTGAGCAGACTAGATTCACATATGGAGTTCTCCAAGGTTCCATCCTGGGGCGTCTTCTGTTTAACATCCACATGCTCCCACTGGAACAGATTATAACCAACAACAAAATGAACTACCATAGCTATGCAGATGACACACAGATGTATATTGCAATGTCACCAGGAGACCGATGCCCTGTACAGGTTTTTGGTGATTGAGGAGATTAATGACTGAAAGTGCCACAACTTTCTCCAGTTAAGCAAAAACAAAACTGAGGTAATTGTCTTTAGAGATTACAGGTCACCAAAGAGCTTCAATCTAAACATCTAAAAACTACCAACCAGGCCAGAACTCTGAGTGTAGTGATGGACTAAGACCTACATTTATAACAAAGTCAGCCTACTAATATATCAGGGTTAAAATATCTGATGTCTCAGCAGGACCTGGAGACACTAGTTCAGCATTCATTTTTATAATAATGATGACTTGGTTTTATATAGCGCCCTTCAAGGTACCCAGAGCGCTTTACAGAGATCATTATTCATTCATACACATTCTCACCGGTGGTGGTAGCTACGTTTGTAGCCACAGCTGCCTTGCACACTGACGGAAGCGTGTGTAAGGGCCGTGGATCTTCTGAAGGTGTCGTTGAACAGATTCAGGTGCTTGGAAGATCTGAAACCATAAACAGAAGAAAAATGTATTACTAATAGAGCTCCGGTGTTACCTAACGAATGAGTGGCTCCGTTAGGGAACACTGGAGCCACTGGAGCCACTCACCGGTCCGGTGAGTGGCCCCGGAGCCCCGGAGCACCGGCTACACTACCCTGCTACACGTCATTCAGTCAGCCAGTCAGCCTAAGCTAAATACTTAGCCCATGCAAAGATCATACTTGTAGACAAATATCAATAACATAAAAAAATAACGTCACTTACCGCTGACTCGTGTGCAGTTGCCGGGTCCGTTCTGTTGGTAATGGTTCAATTCAATTCAATTTTATTTATATAGAGTCTAATACAACAAAAGTTGTCTCTAGACGCTTTCCAGAGACCCAGAACATAAACCCCCGAGCAGTTATTACATAAACAATGGCAGGTAAAAACTCCCATAGTGGGAGAAAAACCTTAAGCCAAACAGTGGCAAGAAAAACTCCCCTTTAGGAGGAAGAAACCTGGACCAGGACCTGGATCATAAGGGGGGACCCTCCTGCCGAACGCCAGACTGGGGGAGTCGGGGACGTCAACAGCACAGCAGGCAGGTGGAAGCAGCAGCGGGATGACCAGGGGTGGGGACCGCAGGCCAGCACGCAGCTCCCGAAGCTCCGGCCCAATCAGCAAGTCCCAGGTTGGGGTTCAGGGTCGGGGAAGGGTTGAGAAGGGGCAGGGCCAGGGAGAGGAGTCTTGACGGACAAACCTCTCCTCCGCCTGCCCGGGCCGTTACCCTGCCCCTCTCACTCCCACGCTGCAGGTTCCGGTGTCCGGCAAAGGATGCTGCAACATGGACAAAAGAGAGAAAAGGGAGGAGAAGGGGGGGCCAGCACAAGAAACTACAGGAGCGACTCTGACACACTAGAGTTTACACTACCTAGAGATTTACCAACACCAGCTAAAGGTTTACTAAACACTAACTATAGGCTTTACTAAACAGAAATGTTTTAAGTTTAGTTTAGTGTAAGTTTAGTGTAATGGTCCTTTTATGAGGGTAAATGTTGATGCAAAAACTGTCCCTCATTGTTGAAACAGCCACACGATTCACCGCTTCTGAACAATGGCTGAAGCTCCAGCCGGTGGAGTTGGTTGTGGGTTGTGGGCAGCGGAGGAGACCTATAGATTCTGCTCCCGTCGTTACGTAACGACGGGAGCAGAATCTGAACGGCTCGTAGAAGTCACATGACACTGGAAGATTCAGCCGGGCGGGGTGAACAGACCCTGCAGAATTTCGTGTCTTTCCATCTTTTCTGTGTTGGCAGGGTGAGGGGAGACCACTTTATATATGTTAAAGGGGACATATTATGGCATTTAATGTATATTTTAAACAGGCCTTGAATGTCTTAAAAACAATCTAAAGCTTGTTTTTTCTACATAAATCAGAAATTCAGCCCGTGGGCCATGTCTTTAGTTTTACCACTTCTAACCCCTTTTTCTGTGAGTGATTCTGAGGGACGGGGGTATGATAATGAGGCTCTGTGCTGATTGGCAGCTTGAATGACGTGTAGCAGGGGAGGGAACAAAGCCTTGCTCTGGGGAGAAGAGCCGGCTGCGTACACAAAGCGTGTCCCATGCGAGAAGCTTCTGCGACAAAATCAATTCCATTGCTTTTTTTTTTTTTGTATTGGACTGTCCGCCCTGAGTTTAACGGTTTCAGTGTGGACAGAGAGTGTCTGATGTCACGTATATCGACGCGATAGTTGGACGTTCACATTCAGTTACACGGTGTAAACAGATCTTAAAGCCTCATTTACGGTTCTGCGTTAAATCGACGCGTACCCTACGCCGTAGGCGTAAATCAGCCTTTAGTTCCCTGAAGAGGGAACCGGGTCACCTCGTCTTCACACTAATCCACACAGGAAGATTTAATTGAATTCTAAACAGGTACATTTACAGGTTATTTACTCCGATTCCTCATCATTTCATTTATGTTACAAGATAAATGAATCATGTTAACTGTAAAGAAATCACAACACTGAATGTTCACAAATGGCAACTTTATTGTTAAAATAAAAGAACATAAGTTGTACATAAATAACATTTATGCACTATTGCTGGCTCAAGGAAGGACCGTGCGTCTTCTGAAGGTGTCGTTGAAGCTTCAGGTGCTTGGAAGATCTGACCATAAACAGAAGAAAAATGTACAGTATTACTAATAGAGCTCCGGTGTTACCTAACGAATGAGTGGCTCCGTTAGGGAACACTGGAGCCGCCGGGGCTACTCACCGGTCCGGTCCGGTTAGTGGCCCCTTTGCTCCGGAGCTAAACTAAATACTTAGCCCATGCAAAGATCATACTTAATCATACATAATTGTTGAAACACCCACACGATTCACCGCTTCTAGACAATGGTGGAGCTCCAGCCGGCGGAGTTGGTTGTGGCCGTGGTTTCAGCAGCGGAGGCCGACCTATGGATTCTGCTCCCGTCGTTACGTAACGACGCTGTGTGTGTGTTTTAAATCCAGAAATGACACACACAAAACTGAGGGTGCTCCTTTTCCACACGGCGCCCGAATGGTCGTCAAAATACGGTAATTAGCTTGGCTCTATATACAGAGATGAGAAGCGTAACAGGTGGAAAGGAAAGTTCAACCCGGAATGGACAGATTCATCCTGGTTCAGTCTTCACACTGGGACAAAACCAGTGTCTCATACGTTCAGAGACCGTGGCGTTCAAAGTTCATTCATTCATTCATCATCTATACCCGCTTTATCCCTTGCGGGGTCACGGGGGTCTGCTGGAGCCTATCCCAGCTCATTTTAGGTGACCATAAACCCTGGACAGGTCACCAGTCCATCGCAGGGCCACATATAGACACACAAACCATGCTCACAATCACACTCACGCTCACACCTACGGGCAATTTAGAATCATCAATTAACCTAATATGCATGTTTTTGGACTGTGGGAGGAAGCCGGAGTACCCGGAGAAAACTCCACACAGAAAGGCCCCTGCCGGGCCTGGGAGTCGAACCGGGGACCTTCTTGCTGTGAGGCAACAGTGCTAACCACTAAGCCACCGTGCTGCCCTGGCATTCAAAGTGCGAAAGTGAAACGCCACTGAAACAAAACACAAAGTTTTTCATCAAACATATCCACTCAAGTCTGAACTGAAGTCACAGAAAATAAGCTGAGCATCTTAAAACATCCTGCCCATGTTTGAGTCCAGATACAGCTGTGAAGCAGCTTTCTCCACAATGAAGAGAATTAAAACTAGATATTGTTCCAGGCTCAACAATGAACATAATTAAAACTAAATATCGTTCCAGGGTCATCGATGAGCACCTTTACATGCATATGAGAACCTGACACCATCCAGCCCAGATTTAAAGTCCTGACAGGAGAAGTTAGAGCTCAGTTCTCTCACTGAACAACAGAAAGTGGGGGCATAAGATTATTAGAGGGGAAGAAAGAGAAACTGCAAAACTGTTCAATTGTTAAGATGTGTTTATATTCATTTAGTATAAAAAATGTGTTGAGACAATTAACAAAGAAAAGGGGAAATTGAAACTGCTGGTAGAGAAATAAAATAAGATAACATTTGAAAAAATAAAATAAAATCTATTTTATTTTTAAGAGAAAAAAATATGTTTAATTCAAGTTACACATGTTAATTGGCAAATATGTACTTTTTTTAATGGGCCACAATCCCATGTGAACTATGTGATTATGTTAATTTGAACTTTAAGGCCCAGCTCTGAGGCCTAACTCTGAGACCGGCCTTGATTTTCCTTACAACTGACCGCATTGTTGAAACAAAGGAACCATCATAATGACTCAGTCCAAGAAGGATTTGCATTGACGGCCCTTTAATGATAAGGAAGAATGGACCCCAAACTGCAGGGGGGCCCGCATTTTGCAGCCTCGGCCCCTATAAAGAGCAGACTCCCCCCTCTCTTGGTCTCTTCTCTTCCCTTCCCTTCTCTCCTCTCTTCCAGCTCACAACTCCTATTTTAGCATGAAAAGCTACTAGCTACGGACCGGCCTCCTCCATGATCGTGACCGAAGAAGCGTCTGTCTGGAGCGCTGCAACGAGTGACCCACGAATGTTCCGAGCCCCAGAGGAGCCGAACCAGGTACCCTGCATGCCTCGACGTGAACGCCTTTGGACCGACCTGGAGCTGAAGGAGGCCCAGCTGCTGTGCCCATGCTGCATCCCCTCATCCACACGGATAACAGAAGAGAGAGATCTGCTCTTTATCAGGATCCCCTGCGGAGCGTAACCACCAGTGTTGGGGGTAACGCGTTACAAAAGTAACGCAATTACAGTAATGTATTACTATTTGCTGTAACGCAGTAATATAACGCATTACTAATAAATTTTCGGTAATATTTTACTCGTTACAATCTAAGTAACGCGCGTTACAACGCATTTTAACCCGTTTAGCTGTTGTTTTTTAAAGAATTCACCAACACCGCGTCCGCGAGACATCCCGACAACAGAAAAAAGCGTTGGGAACGCGGCGCGGCGGAACGTAGCGCCGCTGCACACTGTTTGTGTGGGGACTGTTCAGTGAGCAGAGCCGGCAGGGAAAAGTCAACAGTGCGGCGTGTCCGCGTGTAACTTAAATCTACCATGGTCTCAGCGTTAGGGCTCGGCCAAGTGAGGCTTTATTAATATATGGGCTTTATACATTTATTAAATATATATGAGCGCGGAGTCGGCGAGGAGCTGCGCGCGACGAGGAGCAGGAGCCGGGCTCACAGTCAGTCGCGCTGTGAGAGCGGATCTATGGTTCCGCGTTAAATCGACGCAGAGCTTTCGCCGTAGGGTACGCAGTAGTTCGCGTAACCCACGGCGTATGGCCTGCGTTGGTGTAACGCGGAACCATAAATCAGCCTTAAACCACACCTGCAGCCCATCAGGAGGAGAGGTTAAAACAGCTGCGAGTTGTTGATTGCTGGTTCGTTTTGTTAACTCTGAGAGCTTTATTGGTTTGTTTGTTAGCTTGCTGGTGTTTTTTTTTCTCTCTGGGAGTTATTTATGAAGAAGTTCTGAGTTCCGTGTGAGCAGTATTCGAGTTGAGGGGGGATGAGGGGTGATGTGATGGCACCCCCCCTGAAATTAAAACGGTCCAAATCACCCCCCCCCTGAAATAAAAACGGTCCAAATCATCCCCCCCTGAAATAAAAACGGTCCAAATCATCCCCCCTGAAATAAAAACGGTCCAAATCATCCCCCCTGAAATAAAAACGGTCCAAATCATCCCCCCTGAAATAAAAACAGTCCAAATCACCCCCCCCTGAAATAAAAACGGTCCAAATCATCCCCCCTGAAATAAAAACGGTCCAAATCATCCCCCCTGAAATAAAAACGGTCCAAATCATCCCCCCTGAAATAAAAACAGTCCAAATCATCCCCCCCTGAAATAAAAACGGTCCAAATCATCCCCCCTGAAATAAAAACGGTCCAAATCATCCCTGAAATAAAAACGGTCCAAATCATCCCCCCTGAAATAAAAACGGTCCAAATCATCCCCCCTGTAAAACTGCCATCCCTCCTTTCCATCCCTTATGTCATTTCATCAATGAATGTGGTTTTACTGCTATTTCAACATTTAGTCATCACCAGAAAAATAACACCAGAAAAATAACTTATTTGACAATTTTCACCTGTTTCAAGTAAATTTTCACTTGAAATAAGTAGAAAAATCTGCCAGTGGGACAAGATTTATCTTTTTTTGCTATTTTGTTGAAAGTAACTCAAAAGTAATACACAAGTCCAAATCGGTCCAAATCATCCCCCCCTGAAATAAAAACGGTCCAAATCATCCCCCCTGAAATAAAAACGGTCCAAATCATCCCCCCTGAAATAAAAACGGTCCAAATCATCCCCCCTGAAATAAAAACAGTCCAAATCACCCCCCCCTGAAATAAAAACGGTCCAAATCATCCCCCCTGAAATAAAAACGGTCCAAATCATCCCCCCTGAAATAAAAACGGTCCAAATCATCCCCCCTGAAATAAAAACAGTCCAAATCATCCCCCCCTGAAATAAAAACGGTCCAAATCATCCCCCCTGAAATAAAAACGGTCCAAATCATCCCTGAAATAAAAACGGTCCAAATCATCCCCCCTGAAATAAAAACGGTCCAAATCATCCCCCCTGTAAAACTGCCATCCCTCCTTTCCATCCCTTATGTCATTTCATCAATGAATGTGGTTTTACTGCTATTTCAACATTTAGTCATCACCAGAAAAATAACACCAGAAAAATAACTTATTTGACAATTTTCACCTGTTTCAAGTAAATTTTCACTTGAAATAAGTAGAAAAATCTGCCAGTGGGACAAGATTTATCTTTTTTTGCTATTTTGTTGAAAGTAACTCAAAAGTAATACACAAGTAGTGTAACGCATTACAATTCAGATATAGTAATATTGTAATGTAACTAATTACTTTCAAATGAAAGTAACTAGTAATATATAATGTATTATATTTTGGATGTAACTTGCCCAACACTGGTAACCACTCTTTGTTCGCCAAGGAACGCTGACCGGCCAGACCAAACCACGTTTTTCTTCACTTACAAAGATCCACATAAGAGGCTGGTTTGTGTTTGGGCAGAGAAACTTATTTAACACAAGTTTAGTTTTACGTTGTGAGCCGGACTGCTGATCCCGTCACAACTGTGTTTATTAGTTTAAGTGTGTTTGTTTATTTTATTGCTTTTCTCCTCTCATCCTCTCCCACCAACCCCCCCACACACACGCACACTCTTATCTTGGTCATAAAACCTCTGAGCTTGTTTTCACTGGATGAGACGAAGGGTGCGTCCCAATACTCCCCCTCGCCCTCGTTTTCTTCACTAACCCTAACTTTTGCATGTTCCCGTGAAGGTAGTGGTGTCCCAATTCCTCTTTTCACCTAGGGGGAGGGGGCATAACGAGGGCTAGGGGCTGAGAATAGCCCCTTCAAATCGAGGGATTTCAGATGCTGACTTGGCGAGCGAGGGGGTATGAAAATTTCCCAGAATGCTTTTCGTCGTCATTTGCGGACTGAATCAAAAAAAAAAAACATGGAGGACATTTCTTGTTTTTTTGGGAATAAAATCAATTTTTGAGTTAGTTTCTGCATAAAAATGCGTTTTGATTACATTTCTCGGCGCAAACCAATATTTTACTTTCATAATATTCACTCAGTGAATGTACATAATCCCTTTTTTGTCCGTTGTTCGCTAAAATCGCGCCGGAATATGGTTACGTAACCTACGTAAACTCCGCCGTAGGTTACGTAAGCTACGCCGTAGGCTGCGTCTATTTATAAAGCTCGCCGACCGAGGAAAACATCCTTTGCAGACTCGTCTCGATTTTGAGCAAGCAAGCATTTTTTTCAGTTTTTTTTTAGTCAAATGGCGACCCGCAAAGAGCAGGATATTGAAAAGGAAACCCACAAATGTAAGTATAATGTCCCATGGAATTAAAAAAATCACAGTGCTTTTGTATGTTTTAACAGTACACAGAAATACCACATTGTTTATTGTTTATTTTTAATACCAAAGAGTGAAATTACCGGAGTCAAATTACTTGTTGGACAATGTTAGAACCTGGCCAATAAAGCTGATTCTGATTCTGAGTTAACGTAAGATAATATGTGGCTGTTCATGATGAGTCGGCTAGATAACATTGCCGTGTCCTATTAACTACTCGTTAACTCTCATATTTTCTACAAATTTGTTGGATATTTCACATTACTATAAGGCATCAACTTTATTTGGGGGGGGTTACGAAGTAATAACGTTGCTTGCTGCCTTGTTATCATAGTTCAAACGTTTTCTCTTTGTTGTTTGTTGTTTTTTTTTTACGAGGACGTTTGTGCATTGCAGTAATCACATTTCATTCCAGGGACTCCGGATCAGGTCCGACACCTAATAAGCTTTAGGACTACCAACGAGGAGAATTTTACAAAGAAGAAATATGCTGCTAAACCACTGGGAGTGAGTGATCTAGCTATCTGCTTGCAGAATATCTGTGATGGGGTCCTTAACCATGGCATAACTACTATTCATCACTGTTTTCTGTTACAGGAAACTCATCAAAGAGCTGGAACTGGAGGGGAAGGTGACCACAGCACAAATTGGCAAAAAATTGGAAAATCTTAAAAAAATATATAAGGTAAGCAATGGTTATGGTTATGGTAAGTAATGTAATGAAATGTATCTGTAAATGTATTATCTGCTGAAGAGATGATGCTTAACAAAAAAAAATACATGTAAAGTATTTATTAATAATCTTCTGTAAATTGTGTGTGTGTGTGTGTCTTATGCAGGACCTCAAAACCCCTAAAACCGGCTCCGAGACAGACAGTGGGGAGGCCACAGCAGCCTCATGGCCTTTCTACAAAGAGATGCATGAGGTTTTGGGGTCCAGACCTTCAATCCAGCCTCCATGTTTGTTGGCGTCTTATGAAGATCCCTCGCAAATACTCATGGTAAGTTTAGCAGTAAAAAAGCACAATCTTATTCCCCAGTCCTTCTTCCTATAGCTAGCTTGTGCTACGACCGGTGGTTCTCTAACTGTTATTTTCTTTTCAGAACATAATCGACCCTCCATCCTCACCGGTGTCCTCTCTGACAAATTCAGAGGAAAGCACAGAGGTAAATTTTATTTATACAGTGATAATTAACCTGGTATGACGTTGTGGGTGTGTATGATAGTCCAGTCATGTGTGTAATCAACATGTGTATCCATCTTTTTTTTTATCACAGAACACTTTGGAAGACGCCAGCACATCGGCCTCAAGCGCTGCCTCACCAGCTGGAAGAGGAAGCTGGAAGCTTCAGGCATCAGGTCCACTTTCCCCCCGATCCCCCCAAAAAAAGAAACTCTCCATGCAGGACTTCCTTCAAGCTGAGGCCGCCAAAGAAGACAGAAGATGTCAAAAGAATGAAGAACACATGGACAGGTTTCTGAACCTTTTAGAGAAAATGATGGACCAGACACCTCATCAGCAGTAGCAGCACATACACTGCAAACCTTTTTTTGTTGTACATATTTCTGTGCAAATTTTTTTATATGGAACAGCACCTTTCTTTGTTTTGCGTGCAATGTTTACTTTTTTCTTTTTAAAAATTGTATTTGAATATAGCAAATAAAGCCTTTTTTACTGCAGATTCTCTCACTATCCTTATTTTACTATTGATCTCGTTGTACGGAGCAGGAGCTTGGTTCGCCTTGCCGGCAGTAAGTCAGACCTGTTCCCGGTGCGTGTTGGACTCCGGCAGGGCTGCCCTTTGTCACCGGTTCTGTTCATTATTTTTATGGACAGAATTTCTAGGCGCAGCCAGGGGCCGGAGGGGGTACGGTTCGGGAGGCACTTGATTTCATCTCTGCTTTTTGCAGATGATGTGGTCTTGTTGGCTCCCTCGAGCCAGGACCTTCAGCATGCACTGGGGCGGTTTGCAGCCGAGTGTGAAGCAGCTGGGATGAGAATCAGCACCTCTAAGTCTGAGGCCATGGTTCTCGACCGGAAAAAGGTGGCTTGCACCCTCCAGGTCGGGGGAGAGTTCCTGCCTCAGGTGGAGGAGTTTAAGTATCTTGGGATCTTGTTCACGAGTGAGGGGAGAACGGAGCGCGAGATCGACAGGCGGATCGGTGCGGCGGCCGCAGTAATGCGGTCATTGTATCGGTCCGTCGTGGTGAAGAGGGAGCTGAGCCGAAAGGCAAAGCTCTCGGTTTACCGGTCGATCTACGTTCCCACCCTCACCTATGGTCATGAACTCTGGGTCATGACCGAAAGAACGGGATCCCGGATACAAGCGGCCGAAATGAGTTTCCTCCGCAGGGTGGCTGGACGCTCCCTTAGAGATAGGGTGAGGAGCTCTGTCACCCGGGAGGAGCTCGGAGTAGAGCCGCTGCTCCTCCACATCGAGAGGAGCCAGCTGAGCGGGCTCGGGCACCTGTATAGGATGCCCCCTGGACGCCTCCCTCGTGAGGTGTTCCGGGCATGTCCCACCGGGAGGAGGCCCCGAGGAAGACCCAGGACACGCTGGAGTGACTACGTCAATCGGCTGGCCTGGGAACGCCTTGGAGTCCCCCCGGAAGAGCTGGAGGAAGTGTCTGGGGAGAGGGAAGTCTGGGGATCCCTGCTCCGACTGCTGCCCCCGCGACCCGGACTCGGATAATGCGGTGGACAATGGATGGATGGATGGATGGATCTCGTTGTACAGTTTATAATTTGAGACATTACCTTACTTTGAGAAACCCCAGAAGAGAAAACTGTTGTGTAACAAGTTTTATTAGACAATTTAAAAGTATTTCCAAGTGAGTAAACCCACACAAGTACAAAACTATATGAAGAACACATGGACAGGTTCCTGAACCTTTTAGAGAAAATGGTGGACAGGACACCTCATCAGCAGTGGCAGCACATACACTGCAAACTTTTTTTTTTGTAAATATTTCTGTGCACATTTTTTTATATGGAATATACGTGCCATATTAACAGCGCTACAGCTGAAATCAAAACAGCTTTTGGCTCTCAGCTTCCTGATCAGGGTAGGGATGAAAACGAGGGGTAGGGGGAGAAATGGGACAGGCACCTGGGCCAAGTGCCCTAGATCTCAAGTGCCCTAAAATCTCCCCCTTCTTTTTTAGGGCTTAGGGAAGAAAAGAAGTGCGAGTGGAGAAAAGAAGGGCGAGTGAAGGAGAATTGGGATTGGCCCTTATTTTGAAAGTCACGGGGCTGCAGTTCCCGCTTTGAACGCCAGAGGGCGCTTTTATTTCTCTCCCTGTTGTTTCCGGAAGCTTGTGATTCCACTGAAGAAGAAAATCACCCATGTGTTTGTAACTCTTGCTGCAACAAGGTGTGAGGACTTTCTGAAAACTTTGAGTTTTCACCTCATTAAATTTCCTTTTCGGCGGAGACATGGAGGACGTGATCAAGCTGCCGGATGAAAAGCCCACAGAACCGAGGAAGAAGAAAGCCAGAAAGGTGAAGATGGACCCGGAGACCGAGGTCCAGAAACGGCAGAAGAACGCCGAGCAGCTGGCGGTTCTGGGGGAGGAGGACGGATCCGTGAGGCGGCTGGAGTCGCTGGTGTTCGGAGCAGAAGACGAGCTGCTGGAGAGACTCGTGGAGGAGGTGAGCTCACATCACTGCTGCACCAAACTCCGTGGAAAAATCTGGCGATTTAACGTTCGTCCGCTGCTGGCGGATTAATTTACGCCTGAGGGCAAACTGCGACAATTTATCACGTATTTCAATTAATTCGGCCCTGCTTACAGACCATTTCCCCAATATTTGTAACTTAAATAAAAAATATTTCGTCAGCGACGCAGATGCACCGACCGCCGTGGCCACTAGGGGGCGCCTGAGCTCAGAAATCAGCATCAATGTCCATGTTGTGGATAAATACAATAACCCGTTTACCTTAGGGATGGGCGGTATGGACTAAAAAATGTATCACGATAATTTCTGGCATTTATCCCGATAACAATAAAAATGAAGATTAAATACCAATTCAACTCCACCTTTGTAACCTTAAATCTATCACCACATTCAGTCTTTGGAGCCAAAACACTGCTCTAAAGATACTAAATACTACTAAACTACACCAATTAAATTGAATAAATAAAAACCAATTAAATGAGTTACATCTGTACTGCAAAACTGCAAAAAAGAATTTATCCTTTTTCTTTCTTTCTTTCTTTCTTTCTTTCTTTCTTTCTTTCTTTCTTTCTTTCTTTCTTTCTTTCTTTCTTTCTTTCTTTCTTTCTTTCTTTCTTTCTTTCTTTCTTTCTTTCTTTCTTTCTTTCTTTCTTTCTTCCTTCCTTTCTCATGTCCTTCCTTCCTTCCTTCCTTTCTCATGTCCTTCCTTCCTTCCTTACTTCCTTTCTCATGTCCTTCCTTACTTCCTTTCTCATGTCCTTCCTTCCTTCCTTTCTCATGTCCTTCCTTCCTTCCTTTCTCATGTCCTTCCTTTCTCATGTCCTTCCTTCCTCCCTCCCTCCCTCCCTCCCTCCCGTTGTGTGTGGATTTAACACAGAACCATAAATCAGTTTTACACAAAAACGTCATCAACAGGAATTTATCATTTTTACCACGAGATACAAATTCTTACCGTGGGGAATTTTGAGAACGGTAAAATATCACCCATTCCTAGTTTACATCTGAACAACAAACAAACAAACAACAATTAATTAACCTGGCATATATATGAAAGAAAAATCTCAAAGAAAAAATAAACTCGTGAAAGGGTAAAGCAATTTAAAGGGAAGGAAAAAACATGTTTCTACCTGTGTGTTTGTTCATTTCGATCATTTCCAAATTAAGAATTCAAATACAAAAGATATGAAAGAAAACAAATAAACATGAAGTTAATGATGATATTGCATTAGACCAAAAATATATAAACAAAACAAGACTGAAAAGGTTTAGGCTGAAGCTTAGGTTATTACCCTTTTATAATCAATTTTTGTCAGATCCTACATAAACAGATACAGAGCAGTAATATATATATATATATATGATATAATATATGATATATAAATCAATAAAAAAGAAAAACATTTCATATACTTTTTGTATATTGAAAACATTCAAAATACTGCATAGACCTATAATCTGTTTAAGTTCTGACACTTAGATAAACACTATGATCAATATGATCAGACTTAAGGAGCATCTTGTTCTTCAATATTTTTTTTTATATTTGGTATGTACTGCACTCTTTAATTTCCATTTCCAAAACATTCCACAGATTAAGCCCATAAACTGAAACAGATGTATGTTTGATATCAGTTCTGTTCTTTGTTTTTGTGAACAAACAGCTTCCTCTCCGTTCATATACACTTCTGGATACAGTATCGTAACAGATTATTATAAGCTTTGTACATCCACAGTGATATTTTAAACTCAACAAGTTCATTAAATTTGAGCATCTGACAATTAATAAATAATTTATTTGTTGGTTCCCGATAATCAGCTATGTTGATCTTTACTCTCTTTTGGAGCAAGATAATTGGATTTATAATTGTTTTGTATGAATTCCCCCAAATCTCCACACAGTACGTAATTATGAGAGAATGATACAGTATTTGTAATGCATTTGTATTGAGAAATTCTTTTGCTTTATACAAAATATCAATACACTTAGACATTTTCTTTTTGATATAATCATTATGCGGTTTCCAACTAAGTTTATGGTCAATGACCACTCCCAAAAATGTATTCTCGTAAACTCTTTCTGTTTCTATTTTATCTATCTAGATTCTAACCATTTTATTGACTTTACGATTACATTTAAGAATTTAAACGTCTAACTCTGTTCCCACTAAATCCAGCAGCTGTGCAAGATTGTGTTATCTGCAAACAGGACAAAATTGAAACATTTGGACGTATTATAGATGTAATTTATATATGACATCTTGGGTGTTGGATACAATTGTACCAACAGGTAGAAATCTGATTGACCAGGCCATTATTTTTTTTGACACATAAGTAATGTAAGTAAGTACATTTTTATTTCTATAGCACCTTTCACAGACAACGGAATGTCACAAGGTGCTTCACAAAAAATAAAACATCAATGATAACACAAATAAAACACTACAATAAAAGTAAAAAATATGATAAAAACAAGACAATACTGATAAAAGCTCCAAGAATAAAACATAAAATCAACATGGTGGTCATAAAAAAAAACCCGTCTCACTAATGTCTCGGAGAAACAGGTGGGTTTTAAGTTTGTTCTTAAAAGCATCGATGGAGTCCAGAGAACGTAGAGACGGCGGGAGATCAGTCCAGAGCCTCGGGGCGACGGTCTGGAAGGAGAGATCTAAAAG
Organism: Cololabis saira; assembly: GCF_033807715.1. NCBI lineage: Eukaryota > Metazoa > Chordata > Actinopteri > Beloniformes > Belonidae > Cololabis > Cololabis saira. The sequence goes on from NC_084607.1 coordinate 4,039,138, forward strand.
TAATACATTTATATCTATTATAAAAAGTTAAAAGGGGAGGCAATAAAAAAGAAAAAACATTTAAGTAATTAAATCCATCATCTGTGTTATGATCCAAAACAAACACAAATATTAAAGTAAAAAGGGGGAAAAAACGTCTACCATCAAAACTAGGCCTGTGTTGAAAAAATCGATTATCCATTTCTAAATCGATTCTCGTATTAATTCCTTAAGATCGTTTTTTTTTATTTTATTTTTTTTTATTTTTTTATTTTATTTATATAGCGTCTAATACAACAGATGTTGTCTCTAGACGCTTTTCAGAGACCCAGAACAACAAGATGGATTACTTTATATACTGTCTTGGGGTTACATTTGAAAGGCTAAAAACCAAATTCCAAAAAATTAAAAACCGATCAAGACCGAAAATGGAAAAACTAAAACCCCACACGATGTTTCTGTTTCAGTTCTATCAGCATTCTGGGAGCTGATTGGTCCTTACAGCATCATTAGCTGCAATACTTGCTGTTGAATCTCAATATAATACTAGTAGTAATATGTTACAGAACTACAGTCATAAAATTCATGGAAGGTATTTTGGTGGATTTCTGAGCCTGAGGTTTTTGTGTGTCCTAGCAGGAGGAAGAGGAGCAGACCGGAGCGCTGCTGCTGCTGGAAGACGATGGGAGTGACGAGTCGGAGGCCGAGGCCGAGGCTCGTCAGCAGCCCAGGAAACCTGCCTGGGTGGACGAGGATGACGAGCAGGAGGAACAGTCAGTCGCTTTCACCACCAGACCAACCTTTTCACTGCGGTTGGGACGTCTGAACGTGTTTTAAAACAGTTTTTTTTCCCTCTGCCAGGGTGGATATGACGCATCGTTACCGTAGAAACCTGATGAAGGGAGAAGCCGAGGCCTCAATGTCCAAGCAGAAGCTGCAGCAGAGGATGAGGGAGCAGTGAGTTCCCACACCCGAGTTCACCTGAGTTCACCTGGGTTTAGTACTGGAGTTGAGGGGGGATGAGGGGGGATGAGGGGGGATGGCATCCCCCCTGAAATAAAAAAAACGGTCCAAATCATCCCCCCCTGAAATAAAAACAGTCCAAATCATCCCCCCCTGAAATAAAAACGGTCCAAATCATCCCCCCTGTAAAACTGCCATCCCTCCTTTCCATCCCTTATGTCATTTCATCAATGAATGTGGTTTTACTGCTATTTCAACATTTAGAGTCATCACCAGAAAAATAACACCAGAAAAATAACTTATTTGACAATTTTCACCTGTTTCAAGTCAATTTTGACTTGAAATAAGTGGAAAAATCTGCCAGTGGAGCAAGATTTATCTAAACCATAAAAACTAAGCCTACACCCCCATGGAGAACTGAGGAAGTCAAAAAATCAAAAAGAAAATGCAGGAGTGCTGAGAGAAGGTGGAGAAAAAGCAAACTTACAATACATTATCAGATATTTCGTGAACAACTCAAATCCTACAATAAAACCGTCAAACAGGCAAGAATTGCCCATTTCTCAAAACTCATTACAGACAATAAAAACAATTCTAAATTTCTTTTCTCCACCTTCGATCTTTTAACAAATGTACATTTTAAGAATTCCTCACAACCACCAACAGACAATCTTTGTGAGGATTTTGCAGACCACTTCAGAAGTAAAATTGACAACATTAGGTCCAGTCTTTTACCACATCAAAATGTCATTTTTAACACATCTGGACAGTTGCTTTTACCCGAGGAAACACTGGAGAGTTTTGCCCTGGTTGATGCGAGGACACTTGGTCGAGTTTTCTCCCAGTAAACCCAACAACCTGCCTTTTAGATCCCATTCCCACATCACTTTTAAAGACATTTTATGAATTCTTTGAGGAACATATTTTAAATATAGTAAATTACTCTCTTCAGACGGGTGTCTTCCCTGCCGCCTTTAAAATGGCGGTGGTGAAGCCCCTTCTGAAGAAGAGTAATTTAGATCACAGCATTTTTAATAACTACAGACCTGTATCCAACTTACCCTTTTTAAGTAAGATTTTAGAAAAGCTGGTTTTTAACCAAGTAAATTATTTTTTAATAAGAAACAATATTTCAGAGAAATTTCAGTCTGGCTTTAGGATGAACCACAGCACCGAGACAGCCCTTTTAAAGATTTTAAATGACATCAGGTGCAATTTAGATAACCGCAAACTGACAGTCTTGGTTCTACTGGATCTTAGTGCCGCCTTCGATACAGTAGACCATCACATTTTATTAAACAGACTGAAGCACCTGGTGGGCCTCTCTGGTACTGTTTTTAACTGGTTCCGCTCCTATCTCACAGATCGATCTTTCTTTGTAAGTTTGGATACATGTTCCTCCAGAATGCATGAAATTAAGTGTGGGGTCCCCCAAGGGTCAATTTTAGGTCCGCTTCTTTTTAACCTTTACATGCTTCCCTTGGGGGACGTCATCAGGAGACACGGCATCAGCTTCCACAGTTACGCTGACGACACACAGCTGTACATCGCCGTGTCTCCTGATGACACAGGGCCACTTGATGCCCTTTTTAACTGTATTTTAGATATTAAGTCATGGATGGCAGATAATTTCCTACAGCTCAACCAGGACAAAACAGAGGTTTTAGTTATTGGTCCTGAAGGCCGGAGAGAGAAACTTTTACCAAAACTACAAGATTTTAAACCTTCGCAACGTGTAAAGAAAGAACCTGGGTGTTATTTTTGACTCTGAGCTCACTTTTATTCCACACATAAAGAATATCACGAAAATAGGTTTTTACCATCTTAAGAACATAGCCAGAGTCCGCCCGTTTCTCTCTCAGGCCAGCACGGAGGTGCTGATGCATGCTTTTATCTCTAGTCGTTTAGATTATTGTAATGCCCTGCTCTCTGGTCTTCCTAAAAAGAGTATTAAGAACTTACAGCTATTACAGAACTCAGCCGCTCGCGTGCTGACGAGGACCAGAGGGCGGGAGCACATTACACCTATTTTAAAATCGCTGCATTGGCTCCCCGTCCGTTTCAGGATTGATTTTAAGGTTCTTTTACTGGTTTTTAAGTGTCTTAACGGTCTTGGGCCATCTTATTTATCTGATCTGCTTTTACTGTATCAACCCTCACGGACCCTGAGGTCCTCTGGTACCGGCCTTTTAACCATTCCCCGAACCGCGACCAAAACCCACGGTGAGGCTGCATTCAGCCATTATGGCCCCTCTTTATGGAACAGCCTGCCAGAGAACCTCAGGGCCGCAGAGAATGTTGATATTTTTAAAAGGAGGCTCAAGACACACCTTTTTAGTTTGGCTTTTATCTGATCTCATTTACCTAGTGTTTTTAGCTATGTATTGTGTGTACTTCTTTAGCTCTTTTATCATCTCTAAAACTTTAATCATTTATCATTTAATTATTTATTATTCATCTTAAGTTTTATATATATTTCTCTAAAATTTTACACTTTTAGGCATTTTTTACTTTCTTTTAATCTTTTAGTTTTTAGCTCCAGTGTTTCCTCAGGGGGGTCGTCCACACTGGGAGGTGTGCCTGCTCCGCCCATGGGGGTGTCGTCATGGGGATCCCTCAGGCCTGGGTAGCTGGGGGGGGGCTCCACCTTCTGTGTGGGGTCTGCCCCGGTCTGTCCGGGTTGGGGGGGTCTCTGTGGGGATGCTTCTGGTGGTCGTGGTCGGTGATGCCTCTCGGTGTGGACGGCCACCCATAGGTAGTGTTTTCCTCACCTGGATCGTTAGTGCTAAGCCATGTCACCAGTCCACTTATTGTGTGTGTGTGTGTGTGGGTGTGGGCGTGTGAGTGTGTGCACAGGTATATGAGTGTGAGTGAGTGTGTGTGTACGCGTGGGGGGTGGGGTCGTATGGAATGTTTTAAATTGTGTTTTTTATTGTTATTTTATTCTGCATGTAAAGCACCATGTGTTGCATTTTATATTGTATGATTTGGCGCTATACAAATAAATAAAGTTTAAGTTTAAGTTTAAGTTTATTGTACTGGTGTAATTATTGCCCCAAACCTCTGCACAGTAACTTATATATGGAAGAACTATTGAACATTAGAGAATACGGAGTGATTTATGATCCAGGACCTGTTTTGCTTTATTTAATACTGCTATGCTTCTTGATACTTTGGATTGTATATGTTTGATATGTGGTTTCCAGTTGATTTGGTCATCTATTGTCACCCCTAGGAATTTGATTTCATTAACTCTGCTAATGTTCATCCCATCCAGTTGAATCTGTAGTTGTTTATCATTTCTGCAATTCCCAAACAGGATTATTTTTGTTTTACCCAAATTTAATGCTAATTTATTTATATCAAACCACAGTTTTAATTTAATCAATTCAGTGTTAATGTCATGTATTAGAAGTTGTAGGTCACTGCCGGAACAAAAAATATTGGTATCATCTGCAAATAAAACCAGTTTTAACATGTTTGACACCTTGCATAGAATGAATAATTTTGGGCCTAACACTGACCCCTGGGGGACGCCACAAGGAATGCCCAAACATGTTGAGAACAAATCACCCAGCTTGACAAACTGTTTCCTGTCAGTCAGATAACTCCTCATCCAGTCCAATACCCTTCCCCTGATACCATACCTCTCTAATTTCATGAGTAAAATGTTGTGGTTTATTGTGTCAAAAGCTTTTTTTATATCTATGAATATTCCAATTGTGTACAGTTTTTGGTCCAATGAATTAGTTATTTCCTCTATTGACTCTGTTAATGCCAGTGATGTTGATCTGTTTGATCTGAATCCATATTGACTTTCATTGAGTAATTTGTATTTGTCCAAGAATTTATCTAGCCGGTTATTGAACAGTTTTTCTAATATTTTGGAGAATTGTGGGAGTAATGAGACAGGTCTGTAGTTTGTAAAGAGGTGTTTGTTCCCAGTCTTATGCAATGGAATGACCTTGGCTATTTTCATTTTATTTGGAAATGTACCGGTTTGAAATGATAAATTACAGATGTACGTTAGTGGTTTCGAAATTCCTTCAATTACATTCTTTACAATAGTCATATCAATATCGTCACAGTCGGTTGATTTTTTGTTTTTGAGTTTTAAGACAGTTTCAATAATCTCTCTCTCCTCTACTGCTGTAAGGAACATGGAGTTAAGATTTCTTTCTATGAGACCACCACATAGTTCCTCTGATGTTCCTGAATCAGGGATACTTTTAGCCACCTCAGACCCAACATTAACAAAGAATTTATTAAAACAATTAACCACCTCATTCATGTCATATTTCTCGGTATTGTCTATCATAAAGTATCTCGGATAACCCTCATATCTTGAACCATTTTTTATAATGCTATTTAGAATTTTCCACATACCTTTAACGTTGTCTTTATTATCATCTAATATTTTATGATAGTATTCTTTCTTGGATGTTCTTATAATAGTTGTTAGCTTGTTTTTATATTTTTTATATTTATTTTCTGCCTCTTTGGTTCTCTGCTTAATAAATTCTCTATAAAGTGTATTTTTCTTTTTACAAGCATTTTTTAATCCCTTTGTGATCCAAGGGTGATTTTGTTTTGTTTTGACGTTAAACAATTTTATAGGACAGTTTTTATTATATAATATTTTGAATACTCTCATGAATTCATCATAAGCATCATAAGGGTATGATAAGTCATATAAACATACATAAATACTGTATGTATAATATATCTCTATATATCCATATACATACATATATATAACATGTTTATTTCCATAATATTAATCTATATATCTACACATATTTAATAAATCTATATATATCTACATTTTTATTCACCACTGTATTTTGAGAAAAAAGTTTCTTTATATCTTTTTTTAAATTGTGATATGTTTTGACTTTGTTTTAGATCTATGCTCAGGCTGTTCCAAAGTTTTACACCATAGGTCGACATACAGAAGTTCTTCAGTGTTGTGCGTCTATTGATAACTTTAAAATGAAGTTGGCCCCTGAGGTTATAACCTCCTTCCCTTTCAAAGAATATCCCCTGTATATGTCCTGGTAATGAATTATTCTTGGCTCTAAACATTAGTTGTGCTGTATTGTAATTTTAGTAATTTAGATTGTAAAAATAATGTATTCGTGTGGTCCCGGTAACCTGCATTGTATATTATTCTCACAGCTCTTTTCTGTAATATGCACAAGGAGTGAAGTGAGCTTCTGTATGCGTTTACAAACCTCCCAACAGTAATTTAAATAGGGTAGGATCAATGAGTTATAGAGGATGAGTAGTGATTTATAGTTCAAGAATGATTTTGCCTTTGCTAATAATGAAATACTTTTTGACAGTTTGTTTTGAACATGTTTAATGTGAGGCTTCCAGCTCATTTTTTCTTCTATGATCACACCCAGGAATTTTATCTTTTTAACTCTTTGTATTTGTATTCCATCTATGTGAATTTGAATTGGCTATTTGATTTGTAATTTCCAAAGACCATGAATTTGGTCTTAATTATGTTTAATGATAATTTATTTTGGTCAAACCATTTTTTCATTTTGTACATTTCTGAAGTGATCACGTCCAAAAGTAGCTGCAAGTTCTCACCTGTTCCCAAGAGATTAGTATCATCCGCAAATAATACACATTTCAATACATCAGATACCTTGCTTATGTCATTTATGTATAAATTAAATAATATTGGCCCTAATACTGACCCTTGGGGGACACCACACACAGTGTCAGCACATTTTGATTTATATTCACCCATCTGCACAAATTGTTTCCTGCTCTTCAAATAACTTTCCACCCAATTAAACACTAACCCCCGTATCCCATATCGTTCCAGTTTTTTGATTAGTATTTCGTGATTAATTGTGTCAAAAGCTTTTTTTAAATCTATGAATACACCGACAGCGAATTTCTTTTTATCCATGGAATTAGTTATTTTTTCAATGAGTTCTATTAGAGCTAATGAAGTTGATCTGCTTGAACGGAAACCATACTGACTATCCGATAGTAATTTGTGCTTGTCTATGAAGTTGCATAATCTATTATTGAATACTTTTTCTAGGATTTTGGAGAATTGTGGTAGAAGAGAGACAGGTCTGTAGTTTGTGAAGTGGGATTTTTCACCATCTTTGAACATACAGTAGGTATGAATTTTGCTATTTTCATTCTGTGTGGGACTTGACCGTTTTCGAATGACAGATTGCAGATGTATGTGAGTGGTTTAGATATCCCCCTTATTACCCTTTTCACTATCTTCATGTCTATTTCTTCTGAATCCGTCGATGTTTTGTTTTTACATTTATTGACAGTGTCAATAATTTCATCTTCATCATTGGGATTTAAGAACATTGAAGTGGAATTATTGTCTACATAAATCTCGGCTGTGTTTGCTGGTAATGTTTCGGGTATTTCTGCTTCAAGTTTTGGTCCAACCTTTGCAATTAATTATTACATTTATTTACTACTTTATCCATATTATTTATCTTTTTTTCATTTTCAATAAAGTCCTGTGGATACTCTTTATGTCTAGGGTTGTTCCTAACTACAGTATTTAATATCTTCCATATCCCTTTAATGTTATTTTTGTTATTCTCTAGTATTTTATCATAGTATTCTTTTTTACATGTTCTCATAATATTAGTTAATTTATTTTTATATTTCTTGTATTTATCTTCAGCTTCTCTTGTTCTCTGTTTCATAAATTCTCTATAATGTATTTTTCTTCTTACAGGCGTTCAGTAAGCCTATTGTGATCCATTGATTATTATTATATTTGTGATTCATATTAATTAGTTTAGTTGGGCAATTTCTATCATATAATAATTTAAATATTCGTATAAATTCATCATATGCTTTATCCACATCCTTTTCTTGATAGACTGTTTCCCAGTTATATGATATGAGGTCATTTTTAAATGCCTCCATAGACTCTGTGGTTTATTGTCCTGATGGTTTTGTTTTTTTTATGTTACAGTGGTGAATTCTAGAATCTAATGCATAGTTGAGCAAAATCTCTGACGACCTTGATCAGGGCAAGAAGGATTTGATGGATTTAAACCATCAGTTGGAAGAAGCAAAGAATGACTGTCATCAAAAAGAGAAGTGGAGACAGGTTCAATACATTGCTGACCTCTTCTGGAAAAGATGGGTACAAGAGTACCTCCCTTTGCTACAAGAACGGCAAAAGAACCAAAAGAGAAGAGGTTTTGTACCTGGAGACCTTGTTGTTGTGGCTGACTCTGCAGCTCCTCGTGGTTCTTGGCTGCTTGGCAGAGTTTTGGAAACCTTCTCAGATAAGAAAGGCTTGGTGCGTTCTGTGCGTCTTCAGACAAAGACAAACATATTAGATAGGCCTGTGACTAAGCTTTGTCTGTTGCAGGAAGCTGCACCCTCTTACGGTTTAAGGTCACATTTTCCATTCTGATTGAACAAGGTTCATGGTGTGTTTTGTAACAATGTAATTGTATACAATTTGTCTCTTTCTATTTTTGAAGTTGAATGTAATTGTTACGTTTATTGACATTAACAATTACGGGCCGGTGTGTTAGAGCCAATTTATATTGTGATGTGCTTCCCATTAATGACAGGGGTGTGTGAATTGTAGCTCCATTTCTTGCGCTGTAGGTGGTGTATGGATCCAGGGAATAGGTTTTATAAAGGTGAGGCTGATCACGGGCAGGTGTGCTGGTTGCCGGTGAGCACACAATTTTTTTTGACCGTTTCCTTTTGGCTTTGCATGTTGCAGTTTTTGTTGGTCTTGTTTTACTGATCTCATGCAAGTTATATAAGTGCATGTAGTTCGTTGTTGACGAAGGAGCTTTTGTATACCAATAAATACCACTTTTTTGAGCATCATAAAGGATGTTTATGGACATTCATTAAAAATAACTGACATGCATCTCTTTAAGGTTAATCAGCGCCTCAGTGACTTGTAGGTTTGGTTTGGGTCAAATCCATTCAAGTCACTACACAAGGTTTTCAGTTTGTTGCAGAAAATCAAACGTTTTAGGTGCAAAGACACTTGAGCAGAAGTGATGGAGGGAGGAACAGACCGAGAATGAGGAGGAAAATGTTGTTTTATTCGGTCCAGAGGACGGAAAAAGCAGCAGTTCTTACATTTACTTCCACTTTTATTTCTTTACAGACGGTAAGAACCAAAGATAATAACCAACACACTTCAGCAGGTTCTGCACACACATATGGGTAAGTTATCACCAAAAGCTCATTATTCTGTCAAATGTATATTTAAATGCCATCAACACAAAACTATAAGCCACCAGTCCAGTGCTTTTTTCTCCCTTACTCATCAAAAGGTTCAAATATTTTTTCTCTGTAAATGATTTCAACATCAGATTACTATAGTAAATAGCTGCTTATATTAAGCTGCTACTGATACAAAAAGTTAATTTGATTTTGGTCTATAAAATGGTGAAAAATAGTGAATATTGTTGATTACTGTTCCCCAAAACCCAAGAAGACGTCCTCAACTGTCTTATTTTGTACAAACCAACAGTCTACAATCCCAATATATTTAATTTACTGTGATAGACTAGAGAAACCAGAAAAGATTTATATGCAATTGGATAATTTGAACTTTTTAATTATCAAAAATAAGATAAATATTTAAAACAATAAATATTTGTATTCGGTATATGTTTAACTGGTTAGGTGTCATTGTTGAAACAGTTATTTGCTGTTGATCTGTACCTGCTGCCAGTTCATCTTGGTAACTACTGGACTGTAGGCTGTCAGAATTCATTCTGGGATTGTTTCTTCATTGAACGTGCTAATGAACGTGTTCAGTACATTGAATTCAATTCAATTCAATTCAATGTTATCTATATAGCGTCTAATACAACAAAAGTTGTCTCTAGGATCTTTCCGGAGACCAGAACATAAACCCCCGAGCAATTGTTACATAAACAATGGCAGGTAAAAACTCCCCTAGTGGGAGAAAAACCTTAAGCCAAACAATGGCAAGAAAAAACTCCCCTTTAGGAGGGAAGAAACCTGGACCAGGCGCAGGCAGGTGGAAGCAGCAGCGGGAACCCCCACTGGTGGAAACGCGCTTATGGGGTAATATTATTAGACAGCATGCAGATAATTTCTATTGCTTTGCTGATGTAAAGTATCTCACTAGCACAACTGCACTCCATTGTTCTTATAGCTCAACTCAAAACATACTCAGAGAACGAGAAGAATTTTGCATCAACAGGTAACTTTACATCTGAGCAGACTAGATTCACATATGGAGTTCCTCAAGGTTCCATCCTGGGGCGTCTTCTGTTCAACATCCACATGCTCCCCCTGGAACAGATTATAACCAACAACAACAACAACAAAATGAACTACCATAGCTATGCAGATGTATATTGCAATGTCACCAGGAGACCGATGCCCTGTACAGGTTTTTGGTGATTGAGGAGATTAATGACTGAAAGTGCCACAACTTTCTCCAGTTAAGCAAAAACAAAACTGAGGTAATTGTCTTTAGAGATTACAGGTCACCACAGAGCTTCAATCTAACCATCTAAAAACTACCAACCAGGCCAGAACTCTGAGTGTAGTGATGGACTAAGACCTACATTTATAACAAAGTCAGCCTACTAATATATCAGGGTTAAAATATCTGATGTCTCAGCAGGACCTGGAGACACTAGTTCAGTATTCATTTTTATAATAATGATGACTTGGATTTATATAGCGCCCTTCAAGGTACCCAGAGTTTTACAGAGATCATTATTTATTCATACACATTCTCACCAGTGGTGGTAGCTACGTTTGTAGCCACAGCTGCCCTGCAGACTGACGGAAGCGTGGCTGCCATATCGCGCCAAACGGCCCCTCCGACCACCACCAACATTCATACACACTCACACGGGGCAAAGTGGGTAAGGTGTCTTGCCCAAGGACACTACGACAGCAAACTGGGACAGAGCGGGATACGAACCGCCGACCTTCCGATCATTGGACGACCCCCTCTCTACCACCTGAGCTACTGCCGCCCCAACCTTTAGTAGTTTGATTATTGTAACAGCATCTTTACAGTCCACCTTAAAAGATCAGTTAGACTGCTGCAGCTCAGTCAGAACTCTGCTGCTCGAATCCTCACTAAGACCAGCAAAGTGGACCACATCAGTCCACATCAGTCCACATCAGTCCACATCAGTCCACATCAGTCCACATCAGTCCACATCAGTCCACATCAGTCCAGCTCTGAGGTCTTCACGCTGGCTGCCTGTCTGTCAGAGGACAGACTTTAAAGTTCTGATGCTGGTCTAGAAAGATCTGAAAGGTCCAGGACCAGAACACATCAGGGACCTCCTGACCCAGTATGAACCTTCCAGACCCCTCAGGTCGTCTGGATCTGGTTTTTTATCAGTTCCAGAGTCAGAACCAGACATGGAGAAGCTGCATTCAGCTTTTATGCTCCACAAGTCTGGAACAAACTCCCAGAAACCTCAGATCAGCTGAAACACTTATTTAAAGGGGACCTATTATGGCATTTAATGTATATTTTAAACAGGCCTTGAATGCCTTAAAAACAATCTAAAGCTTGTTTTTTCAACATAAATCAGAAATTCTACCTGTGGGCCATGTCTTTATTTTTACCGCTTCTAACCTCCTTTTCTATGAGTGATTCTGAGTGGGCGGGGCTATGATAATGAGGCTCTGCGCTGATTGGCTGCTTGAATGACGTGTAGGAGGGGAGGAGAATAAGCGTTGCTCCGGCCAGAAGAGCCGGCTGCGTACACAAAGTGTGTCCCATGCGAGGGAGCTTCGGCGACAAAATCAATTCCATTGCTATATTTTTTTTGTATTGGATTGTCCTAACTGGTCGCGAGTTTAACGGTTTCAGTGTGGACAGAGAGAGTTTAACGGTTTCAGTGTGGACAGAGAGAGTTTAACGGTTTCAGTGTGGACAGAGAGAGTTTAACAGTTTCAGTGTGGACAGAGAGCGTCCGATGTCACGCAGCTCGACGTGATAGTCGGACGCTCTCATTCAGTTACACGGGGGAAACGGATCTTAAAGCCTCATTTACGGTTCTGCGTTAAATCGTCACGTACCCTACGCCGTAGGCTCTGCGTTGGTGTAACGCTGAACCATAAATCAGCCTTTAGTCACCTCGTCTTCTAAACAGGTACACCAGTATATTTACTCTGATTCCTCATCATTTCATTTATGTTACAAGACAAATGAATTATGTTAACTAAATAAATCACAACACTGAATTTTCACAAATGGCAACTTTATTGTTAAAATAAAAGAACATAAGTTGTATATAAATAACATTTATGCACTATTGCTGGCTCAAGGAAGGACCGTGAGTCTTCTGAAGGTGTCGTTGAAGCTTCAGGTGCTTGGAAGATCTGAAACCATAAACAGAAGAAAAATGTATTACTAATAGAGCTCCGGTGTTACCTAACACTCCGTTAGCGAACACTGGAGCCACTGGGGCTACTCCGGTCTGGTTAGTGGCCCCGTTGCTCCGGAGCTAAGCTAAATACTTAGCCCATGCAAAGATTATACTTGTGGACAAATATAAATAACATAAAAACATAACGTCACTTACCGCTGACTCGTGTACAGTTGCCGGGTCCGTGCTGTTGGCACTGATCCTTTTATGAGGGTAAGTGTTGATGCAAAAACTGTCCCTCATTGTTGAAACAGCCACACGAGTAACCGCTTCTGAACAATGGCTGAAGCTCCAGCCGGTGGAGAGAGTTGGTTGTGGGGGTGGTTTCAGCAGCGGAGGAGACCTATGGATTCTGCTCCCGTCGTTACGTAACGACGGGAGCAGAATCTGAACGGCTCGTAGAAGTCACATGACACTGGAAGATTCAGCCGAGCGGGGTGAACAGACCCTGCAGAATTTCGTGTCTTTCCATCTTTTCTGTGTTGGCAGGGTGAGGGGAGACCACTTTATATATGTTAAAACAAGAAAAAACAAGTTTTTCATAATAGGTCCCCTTTAAAACAGCACAATGTAACTTTCAGCTTCTGTTGAGTTTGGCGGCTCCTTTGGACAAAAGTGGTAGTGCTTTACCAGTAGTGTGGAAGGGTTCCTACCATCCACCTCAAAGTTACATAGTGCCAGTGAAGGTGATACAGACCCCTCAGACCATGACAGAGGTTCATTAAACCTGTTGGAAGTTGATGTTCCATCACAATGATGATGATGAAATATGATATTAAGGTGGAAAAGTTACATTGTGTTGCTTTAAGTCAGGTTTGGAGACTCACCTGTTCCCAGTTTCACCTGAGTAAAGCTCTAAACCTGCACTAGTACTTTTAAACTTGTTAAGAAACGTGATCATATTTTAACTACTGATTTTATCTGATTTTTATCTATTGTTCTTTTTTGTTTTAATTTTAAATCATGCTTTTTATTTATGTTTTAATATCTTTGTAAAGCACTTTGAATCCCCTTGTTGTTGAATTGTGCTATAGAAATAAACTCTTCTTTTTGATTTCACTTTTGTTAATAAATGATGTCACAGAGAAAACTGTTTAGTTTTGGTGTTTGTCTCAAGTATGTGCCTAAAACTCAGATGATGATATTTATGATTTTTGATACAAACGAACCTTTATTCAAAAGGAGGCGACGCCGTGGTTGCAGAGAACTTTAATCTCCACAAATATTCATCTGTATTTGATAGTTTAAGTCCATGTGGTTGCCATAATGATGTGTAAAGTATAAAGTGTAAAGTGTTAAACGCTCACACGGCAGCGTTGCTTCAACCACGGTTGGTGTCTCTGACGTGTCTTTGTCATAACCACAAACAGGTTCAGCAGGCGGTTTGCAACGTTATAATACATCTGCGTGTTCGTTAATCTGGTGCACCAAAAGAAAACCAGAGAACAAAATCAAATGTTTGTTTATTGTTGGCTTTGTCTCAAATAACAACAAATCACCATCAAATTAAAAGCGTCAAAATATCAAAAAAAGAAAATTTAACAGTCTCATCCAGAAATAAAGAACAGCAAAATAATGTGTTGGACAGGGAACAGGAGGAAGCAGAACGCTTATTTAGTCCTGTCCCTTCCTCACAATATCTTATCGTATATGCCATAGAAAATATAAAAGTTTAAAATTGAAATAAAATAAAATAAGAATAGAAAGAAAAGACAAAAAAATAACAAAAATAAATAAATACAACACAAACAACTAATAAACAAAAATCAAGGCATAATTAAACTAGCCTCCTACAATATCCTAAACTCAAAAATGTAATTTCCAGTCACTTCTTTGCTGATCCATGACCAGCCATGAATGCAGGAGTTACATTTGTATCATATATGATGTATCACATAAGGAACAGAATAATAATAAAGGAAATACATACAGAAGGTAAATTGAGTTCTTTAGAGGTCCTTATTTGTCAAGAATTGTTTTCTTGTATATGTTTTTAAACTGTATAGAGTTAGTGCTTCGCTTGATTTCTTCATCAAGACCATTCCACAAAGTAACTCCACAGACTGATATGCACATGTTTTAAGAGTAGTACTTACTAGGGGTGTAACGATACACTAATCTCACGATACGGTACGATACACGATATTGAGGTCACGATAACGATACGATACGATACGATATTATAGCAGTATTTTTTAACAACCTTGAATGAGGAACATAAAACTGGAAAAAATTATCTTTTATTTGAAAGACACAAAATACAAAACAATGCTGTGTGTTTGCCCTATTGTTACAGTTTGTAATGCTTTATAACTGTTTAAGTTTTAAAGAGAAAGCCAGGCCAACCATTTTCCACAAACTGAACTCAAAGTAAATGTCAGGTTTGCATTATGATCTTCAGTTTCATACAAGTACAAATATTTAGACACAAACTGAATAGTTTCTCTCATGTATGATTTGACTTTTTTCTTTCTAATTGAACAACTAAAATTAAATAAATAAATAAAAGTAAATAAATACATACAATTTTACATCATAAAAAAGATTGATTCATGCTCACCTTATAAGTGTAAGAGGAGATTTATTTTTGTTAACAAGTTTATTTTGGTAATTCAGGGTTCATTATTTTATAAATATATTCTTTATATTCTGATGTAAATCAGGGACTATAATGACACTAGTCAGTTTATCTGTAGTTGTTAATATGTTTTAGATTGGGCGGAGTGATACAGCACTAGGTGTTGTGTTGATTCTCTAAAATCCTACGCTGTTGAGCGGACATTAAAGTACACTGGAACTCAGCAGAAGTTGTCCACGTGTTTATCCTACTCACGACCCGAAAAAGGTTTAATTTAATAAGGTAAGGCTTAACTCTACACCAGCCTTACATTAGTAAAAGTTCAGAGCTCGAAACGGGACCACAAAATGGGACTAGTTTCTTCTGAGCGGAGTAAGATTTTGGTCCGCGGGTCGAGGTCCGGTCGCGGTCGGATGCGCGTTTCTAGTCAACAACACAATAGATTAATATTAATAACCCATTATCGCGATACACTTTGTCACCTCCACGACACGTATTGTGACGTTTTTGTATCGCGAAATTTCGTGGCACGATATATTGTTACACCCCTAGTACTTACACAAGGTTGTTTAAAATGTATTTTTCCTCTTAGATGATATTTTCCTTCTTTATCTTGAAACTTTTTTTGAATGTTTCAGGCAGTGCATTATTTCTTGCTTTGCACATTATTATTGCTGTTCTAATTTGCACTAAATCCTGTTGGGCCACAATCCCATGTGAACTATGTGATTATGTTAATTTGAACCTTAAGGCCCAGCTCTGAGGCCTAACTCTGAGACCAGCCTTGATTTTCCTTACAACTGACCGCATGGTTGAAACCAGAGAACCATCATAATGACTCAGTCCAAGAAGGATTTGCATTGACGGCCCTTCAGTGATAAGGAAGAGCCCTCTGATTGGGCATGGACCCCAAACTGCAGGGGGGCCCGCATTTTGCAGCCTGGGCCCCTATAAAGAGCAGACTCCCCCCTCTCTCGGCCTCTTCTCTTCCCTTCTCTCCTCTCTTCCAGGTCACAACTCCTATTTTAGCATGAGCTACTAGCTACGGACCGGCCTCCTCCATGACCGTGACCGAAGAAGTGTCTGTCTGGAGCGCTGCAACGAGTGACACACAAATGTTCCGAGCCTCAGAGGAGCCGAACCAGGTACCCTGCATGCCTCGACGTGAACGCCTTTGGACCGACCTGGAGCTGAAGGAGGCCTAGCTGCTGTGCCCATGCTGCATCCCCTCATCCACACGGATAACAGAAGAGAGAGATCTGCTCTTTATCAGGATCCCCTGCAGAGCGTAACCACCCTTTGTTCGCCAAGGAACGCTGACCGGCCAGATCAAACCACGTTTTTCTTCACTTACAAAGATCCACATAAGAGGCTGTTTTGTGTTTGGGCAGAGAAACTTAGTTAACACAAGTTTAGTTTTACGTTGTGAGCCGGACTGCTGATCCCGTCACAACTGTGTTTATTAGTTTAAGTGTGTTTGTTTATTTTATTGCTTTTCTTCTCTCATCATCTCCCACCAACCCCCCCACACACACGCACACTCTTATCTTGGTCATAAAACCTCTGAGCTTGTTTTCACTGGATGAGACGAAATCTCGTCTGCCATTTTGAGTCACATGACACACACACACACACACACACACACACACACACACACACACACACACACACACACACACACACACACACACGTGTAATCTGAAGTTTGTGTTTACTGTTAGTTAGTTGTTGTTTTATGTGTAGTTTAGGCATCGGAATTTATACTAAGTGTTGTATTATCATCTTTTTGACACCTGTGTAAATAAATTCGGATTCATTTGAATGAGAGAAGTTGTTATCTTATTTTACACATATTTGTCACAACTGCTGGTTGCAAAGGTCTGTGCTCGGACTCCTTCCTTCACTATTATTCTGAAGAATAACTTACCTTGGGACTGATTTAGCTGTTTAGTTATCATTTTCCTGATTACATCAGGTGGTGCCCCGTTTTGATTAATTCATTTTGATAAAAAATCTACTTTATTAATTATTAATGATTGTCGAAGGACTATCATTAATAACTCTTTGATAACTGAACCAGCACCCCCTCTGTGGCACAACAGTCCATACATTTCAAAATCTGTAATTTAAGGAATAGAGTGTGATCGAGATACCCAGCATGATTTATTATCCTTATTGCTCTTTTTTGCAATGTGCCTATCCTTTGTAAGGTCGTCTTGTAGGTATTACCCCAAATTTCAACACAATAGATCAGATATGGTAATTGGAGTGAACAGTACAGATTGTGTAGTGTTGTTTGATTCAAGATGTGTCTCAGCACTCCGATACTCTTTTCCATCTTAGAACACATCTTAGAACACAGATACTTACTTCCAGCAGAACTTGTGGTCTATTAAGACACCCAAAAAATTGTTTTCATAAACTGTTTCTATTACAACTAGGGATGCCCCGATACCATTTTTTTCACACCGAGTACGAGTACGAGTATTTTAATTTGTGTACTTGCCGATACCGAGTACCAATACTTCTACCACAAAAATAACTAGGCTAAAAATGCAATGAAAAATGCAATGAATTGGAAGACATATATAAAAATAAATAAAATGAGTAGAATAACTATTTTAAACATAAAATAATCTTTCTGTGTGAATAAAAATATCAAACATATAACTAAATATCAATGAAACATCATATCGCGGCTCGAGTGCATCGAGAACAGTGGTGTTACCAGGATGCCAGGTGTGGGTGGGCATTAGTCTTACCGGGGGGGGCAAAAAAAAAAAAAGTTCCCCACTTCGCCAGCTAAACGCAGTTGCTGGCCAGCTCTCTGCGGTGCAATTAACCCCAATCTTCAGATAAAACTAGTTTGTTGAGGAAAAAATATTAACTCTTATTTGTAGCTGCAGAGGAAAAAAATAATCTCACGAGGAAAACAAAAATATTGCTCACGCCTCGGAGCCTCTTTAACATAATATAGCAGTGAAAAAAAAGAAAAGAGAAGTAAGAGGGATACGAAACATGTACTGTATGTTATATTATTATACAAATTTATTGAAACACATGGCGAGTCAAACATTTACCAAAGCAGCTGCCAAACACTCCTAAACAAGGTAGGCGGAGACAGTGGTTCTGCAGAACTGCGGCAGTAAATCCTTTCTAAAGAGTGGCGCTCCCGACGAGGAGCTCCATTCTTCAGCAGGGATTTCATATGGATCCAGACCGTTAATAATCATTATTTTCTCCATATACCACTCCCTGGCTTCCTTGTTTAAGGTATCCCTGTAAATTCCAGTTCCTTTCCAGCAGTTTAACATCTTTTTTTTTTGCATTCCGTCGGTTCACTGTCTGAACCACTGACGGTCTGTGAGTCAAATGCACGGTAGTTATTTATTTGAATTCAGTGATTTATTTACTTTAAACAAAGACAATTTTACATTAAAATCCCGCCCTTATCTGCGTGCGCCGCTTTGGCACATGCGCGATTCATTTGCACCCTGGACGCCGAGGGGTTAACATGTTCCCGCTGGGAGGGACTGCTGCCCGGGGACTGAGCTGACTGTGCTTTATGACGGGGCAGAGGACACTGAGAAGAGTAAGAATGATATGTGCTTTCATGTCTCCAAAAGTTTCCAATGACACCAGATAAAGTCGCTTGAATTGTCGCTAGTCGCTTTTTTGAAAAAGAGTCACTAGGGGGGTCTGAAAAGTTAAATATAGCGACAGAAACACAGAGCTGACAACACTACTACTCAGCCCTACTCAGCTCGTCAGCAGTGGCAAAGGGTGGGAGGACTTTGTGATTCAACAGCTCATTTGACAGTTCACTCTACATGACAAGTGAATCCACTAATCACAACACATACATATGAATGAGATATCACATGCGTGCCCAGACTGCCGTCAACACTACATCCAGTTTTCCTTTTGTGGGCAGAGCGTGTCAGTGGGGGGGCACTGTAGTAGTATCTCATGATCAATTGTGTCGAATGGTTTTTTTAGGTCAACAAATATTCCCATAGCATATTTCTTATCATCTATACAGTTTGTTATTTCCTCTACCAACTCAATTACTGCCATGGAGGTTGATCTGCCTGATCTAAACCCATACTGTTAATGTTAATACAAGCTTTATTATATGATGCAAAATATTTTTTGGCCGAAGGTACATTCGTCTGAAACCACAGAAGTAGGAGATAAAAGCACCTAAAACTGTTCCTACAGTCTTTTTATTCCCCAAAGGGAGCAGTTCTTGTTTTTCTATGAGTGGGGTCTCCAGCCCTTCTATCTGAGCCAGACACCAAGAAAGACACCTACACATGTCAGTTTTATCTCCTCATGGTGATGGTTTTTACTTGGGAAACTCAGCAAAAAAAGTGATGTTTTATGAGGTCACTGTTGGTTCATTTGAGACATTCCAAAGACTTGAGTTCTTTAGAGCCTCAGTATTCTGGTTTCAGCTTTGACTCTGACCACCGACCCCACCGGTGATTCTGTAGTTTTGTTGGAGTTTTAGTTTTTTTAGACATTCAGGATCTTCTCTTTCCATGATGGTTTAAGCAGCTTTGTACTTTGTGTTACATGTGCAGCAGCTGAATGTAAAAACCATATCTGAAATCAAGATTACACACACAGAAACACACACACACACTGACCTTTGTCCTGAATGATCTCTTACAAACGACAAAGAAGCAAACACATGGAAGGTTCATTTATGACACATTTCATACACCAACATGCTTCAGTGTCGTTTATAAAATACATCTACATCTACAGCTTAAATGAATCCAAAAACCAAATAAAATAAATCGATTTTTGTTGAAATATCCAGAGAAGCGCTGGGTGTGAAGAATGAAAGTTCCTACAGAACTGCAGCAGAGAAAGTTTAAAGAACATTTGCATCAACTCCTGAATATCAGACAGGTGAGCAGGTGTGTGTGTGTGTGTGTGTGTGTGTGTGTGTGTGTGTGTGTGTGTGTGTGTGTGTGTGTGTGTGTGTGTGTGTGTGTGTGTGTGTGTGTGTGTGTGTGTGTGTGTGTGTGTGTGACAGAGAGAGATAAAGAGAGAGTAAGACACTGATAAAGATACTTTGCCTGTTAACATTTACATTTACATCAACTTTGGTTGAGGTGACTCTGCAACACCTCACACCTGAGACTGAACTGGACTCTTCTGCTCACGTTAAACGTTAGTTTTATGCAAACTGTTGGTGTCAGAGAGAACCTTGGGGAAATCCATATATTAATCTAGTCTGCTCAGATGTAAAATTACCTATTGACACAAAATACTTCCTGTTCTCTGGGTATGTACCAGAACTCCTGCTGGTGGGAATGTGTCTAATGGAACCAAATAAATGGTGAAAAGGATCAGTCCTAATGCTGAACCCTGAGCCCTGAACCCTGAACCCTGAACCCTGAACCCTGAACCTTGCGTAGGTCAGATCAATAAAGGAATATTTGTCTTAAACCTTATCTTATGTAGCACAGTGATGGAGGTTTT
The DNA here is from genome assembly GCF_033807715.1 of Cololabis saira. Lineage (NCBI taxonomy): Eukaryota > Metazoa > Chordata > Actinopteri > Beloniformes > Belonidae > Cololabis > Cololabis saira. Next base: position 4,059,577 of record NC_084607.1, read on the forward strand.
TGGGGTTCGCCCACCAGTACAGTGATGTGTTGCACGAGTGTGTGTGTTAATCCACTGATGTGTCTCTTGCAGACATCCAGAAGAGAGTCAGTGGGGGCAGGCCGTGCACCGCTGATGAGTTGAAATGATTTGTTTTCCCGGGGATCAAAAACCAATTACTTATTAATTTCATCTGTTCTGGTACCGTCATTGGGAACGGGAACTGGATTCTCACTGCAAAACACTGCGAGGAAGATAAAATGTAAGTATCCCAAACTGTAGTTTGAAATGAACTGGACTATCTCTGCTCAAGTTAAACATTAGTTTTATGCAAACTATCTTAACTCCATCCAACGGTGGATTCCAGCAGCATCCATGGTGTCATCAGGGAGGGATGTGGAGGCGTTGACCGTATGGAGCCCTGAGACGAGTGTGTCAGCAGATGATTGGCCGATCACAGAGATATGAAGACTTTAAAACAGCCGTCTGTTCTGACCAGAGCATCTTCTTCTGGAGGAAAACCGTCTCAGCAGCGTGATGAAGACTTGTGTGGTCCTCGCTCTCTTCCTGATGGCAGGTGAGTTCATGGCTCCTCATCAGCTGCTGCAGTTCTTTGAGACGTTCTCAGCTGGAAACACCAATGTTCCTGACCTGTGTGTGTGTGTGTGTGTGTGTGTGTGTGTGTGTGTGTGTGTGTGTGTGTGTGTGTGTGTGTGTGTGTGTGTGTGTGTGTGTGTGTGTGTGTATCCACAGGTGTGTCTCTTGGAGACATCCAGAAGAGAATCAAAGGTGGAAGGGCGTGCACCGCTGATGAAACCACACATTTTGTTTTCCTGGGGATCAAACAAAGTTTAATTGGGGGAAATGGCATCTGTGCTGGTACCATAATTGAGAATGGGAACTGGATTCTCACTGCAAAACACTGCGAGGAAGATAAAACGTAAGTATCCCAAACTGTAGTTTGAAATGAACATTGTTGGACTCTCATGAACATTCATGAACTTTCCTCCACCGTGAGCTTTTCTCACTCCAGTGCAGCAGCAACCGGGTTCTTCCTTGTCGTCCTCTGGTCTCTTGGGTGGCGGGGTTGCGCCCCCCCTCCTCCACTATAGTTACAGTTCAGGTGGATCATTGATAGGACTATTGCACACACACACACACACACACACACACAAACACACACACACACACACACACACACACACACACACACACACACACACACACACACACGTCTGCTCGTTTTGGGCTCCTCAGTTTTGGGGGTCAGATAGTCGCGGTAGTCTAGCTGTGATTGGGTCCCGGGACCTGGGATAGTTGCTGCTCGTATCTCTGCCTGTTCCCGTGTCTGTTTTCTCTCTTGCAGATTTCCAGTGCTTGTTGTGCACTTCCATGTGTTTTTTCGCGTCTCGGACTAGCAGCGGATGTCACCCCCCCCCCCCCCCAAAAAAAAAATTATTAATTAATAAAATAAATATATGTGACATATTTAAAAATACATCATATCTATTTTATATCAAAAATGCACATATATATGCTTTAAGTTCTTACCAGCATGGTATATATATGTACAGACAAGGGGGAAAGAAAAAGTGCAGCAGCAGCAGGTGAGGGTGTGTGTGTCCTCTGTGGGTGAACCTGGTTGGTGTTTAGATCATGATCAGTCTGGTAAACTGATGATAAACTTTCATTCTGGTTCAGATTTAACTCATGATGACTGTGTTCTTGCTCATCTCTCAGGTTCCACTGGTTTTTCAGGTGGCTCTTCCCTATCAACATTAAGGACGTCACCTCAACTCTAGATGTCACCTCGAGGAAAACTTTTAAACACGAGACTGCTGACGTCATGCTGATCAAAGTGAAGACCGGCATGACTGGTATGCCCTTGATGTCTGAAGCTGACTGCAGCCGAGTCATGAACCAAATAAACACAAAACCTGTAAAGATGGTCGTTCCTGCTCGGGACACGCAGGCTAGGATAGACACTGGTGAGACATTACAGACTTGATTTACACTAAATGAACAAAGCTCATTATCCAACTCTAACTTCATAAACCATGAACATTTATTGCCTTTAAACCCCTTTTTACTGTGTGAGTCTCTAGAAGGAATGCTGATGTTATTGAGTTGCTGTTAGCTATAAAGTTTTTTGCAAATAAATGATAAAAAATGAGACACTAAACTCTAGAAATGACAACCTTTTTATATTTTATGATGATTGTTAAATGTGCTATCTTTTTACTTTATTTGAGATGTCGTACTTTATCTAGACTTACTTTCTAACAAAAATTTGAATTGTCAGATGAATCCTTGTTTTTTATTCATTCAGGGATTGCAGATGTTTCCATGTGTGCCGACATCGACGTGGACGGAGTAGGCTTAAGTAAAACCAAAGAAAAGATTGGAAGCTGGATTCCTGGTGCCTGCCACGTCTGTGGTGTAAGTACCAGACTGTCTTTGACCCCATCAGACGTTGGTCAGTGGTTTGTAATGACTGTTGCCGACCTGACACGCTGTTTTCTCTCTCTCTTTCTCGTTCTAGGGGGATTCTGGTGCTGGAGTTATTTATAATAACACTGTGTTTGCTGTTATTACTGGAAGTGGCATGTTTGGACAACACAATACAGTAAAGCATTATGGACACATCGTCTGTGATGGAAACATACGTAATTGGATTGTTACTACTATGAATAATAATCCTTAAAAGTGTCCTCGTTGTGTGATCCTTGTTTGTGAGCAACAATAAAGAGACGTCAGGTCTCCTTAAGAGCATAAAAGTGTCTCTGTGATGTTTGTATCAAACAAACTAGTGTGGATCATTAAACACTGGTGACGCAGACGTGGACCTGGTAGTAAGAAAGTAACATTTATTTATATTTAAACAGGGATATCACGGACCAAAGTGCTATACATATTAATAATATTTTTTTTAAAAGAACATTCAGTGACAACAAATAAATCGATACATTTATTTTATAAGTTTAAATAAATCCATCTGCTGCAGACCGATGCCAGGAAGTCGCTGTGCAGGTTTGGAGGCGGATCTAGTGACACGTCACAATTATGCACACACCAAACCTTAACACACACGTCTCCACCCACTGATAATACAGGAGGATCTTCTTCTGCTACTCGCAATAAAAACCTGCTGCAAAGCTCCCTGGTGACTCTCCAGGATGAACAAATGTACTAAAGTCTGAGTGCAACATATTCACAATGATCAGATTCTGCTCATCATAAACCCCCACAAATAACGCTGGTATTTATTGGTTTTACAACAACATTTTTAGTAAATTGCAGGGCGACAAACTCCGTGTTGAAGGGAGACGATTGTCCTGTGCAGCCGAAGCTCAGTGGACGGTTTGTTCATTCAGTTCCTGCAACTGGTCACGTGGAGCCTGAAAACTTCTCAACTCCACTAGATTGAGTTTTAAACACTTTCTCTGATGGGATGAGATTTAATCTGGGCTTTGGGTTTGTCACTCATTTCGACACCTGAAGGTCTTAAAGTAACAAAATTGAATGCAAATGATGGACATTGTTTGGTGCATCTGTCCATAAACCCTCTGTTAGAGCCAATTTATATTGTGATGTGCTTCCCATTAATCACAGGGGTGTGTGAATTGTAGAGCCATTTCTTGCACTGTAGGTGGTGTATGGATCCAGGGAATAGGTTTTATAAATGTGAGGCTGATCACGGGCAGGTGTGCTGGTTGCTGGTGAGCACACGGTTTCACTTTGGCTTCACATTATTGCAGTTTTTGTTGGTCTTGTTTTACTGATCTCGCGCAAGTTATACAATATAAGTGCATGTAATTCATTGGTGACAAAGGAGCAACAAGTGCAAGTCACAGTCAGAATCCCAGTTCAGCAGAGTGAGAGGTAACAGCTTTGCTACAACAGTTACACATGTCGACTCTGACCAAGAGTCAACAAATTGTTGTTCTGTGTCAAAGGGGCATGAGCCCATGGAGATCACATCTAATCACCCATGTGTGCTGCTCTCAGAGTCACTCTTTGGAAGTGTGCCTACAGCTGAAGGCTAAGAAGCATAAAGATAAAACCCTCTTTCTAAGAGAGAAAGGGATCTGTTTTGGATTTTTGAGTGTGGGCCACACGAGCAAAGATTGCGACAGGGGTTTAAATTGCGAAGTTTGTGGCCAAAATCGTCCAAGTGTGCTTCATATTGCTAGGTCAAGAACTAGCACATACAATGATTAGTCCAAGAAAAAAGTTTCACACCAGTTTCATCTGAAACTTGTGGTCATATAGGGGCCGGAGAAAGGGATTGCATCCTATGAGGTGCCGTGAGGGACATAATTCTGAATTAGTGTTCATAAACACATATAAAATCCAAAACCTTTTATACACACAGGTGAAATGCTCTTACACATACAACTGGAAATGTTCATAAACACATATGAAATCCAAAACCTTTTACACACTATACTGAAAACCTCTCACACTCACTTGTGAAATCTCTCATACACACAGGTGAAATGCTCTTATACATACAACTGGAAATGTATCCACTCACATATACAACTGAAATGTGCTCACAGATACTACTGAAACGCTCTTACACAAACTAGTGAAATCCTTTCATACTCACTAGTGAAACCCTTTCATACTCACTAGTGAAATCCTCTTATACTCACTAGTGAAATCCTTTCATTCTCACTAGTGAAATCCTCTTATACTCACTAGTGAAATCCTTTCATACTCACTAGTGAAATCCTTTCATACTCACTAGTGAAATCCTCTTATACTCACTAGTGAAATCCTTTCATACTCACTAGTGAAATCCTCTTATACTCACTAGTGAAATCCTTTCATACTCACTAGTGAAATCCTCTTATACTCACTAGTGAAATCCTCTTATACTCACTAGTGAAATCCTCTTATACTCACTAGTGAAATCCTCTTATACTCACTAGTGAAATCCTTTCATACTCACTACTGAAAATTTCAGTAGAAACGGAAGTCATTTCAGTAGAAACGGAAGTCATTTCAGTAGAAACGGAAGTCATTTCAGTAGAAACGGACGTCATTTCAGTACAAAGGGAAGTGGGTTGGTTAGCGCGATTTTTTTTTTTTTTTTTTTTTCCCGGGAGTTATTTTGATTGCTTGATAGAGCAATCAAAATAACTGCAGCAGACAAAAACAACTGACTGAAGCAACAACTTTACTCAATAATATATTAGTTTCAGCAGAGACTACAACCCCCCCGGTGACTGCTGGATGAGCCTCACGTAACTTTTACCATCACGGTGTTATGTTTGATGCTACCCGTTGAGAAATGCTACTTTGTGGTTCTGCGCCATGATTGATTCACATGAGCAAGATTAAGTCCAATAAAGTTCCTAAATGTCGGTTTCCATTATTTTTATATTAATTGTCCAGCCATAGTGCTTTGTATTGTATTATTAATTTAAATGAATGTATATCTTTAATTTGTTTGTAGGTGCAGTGCGAGTCCTGCAGTAGGTGGGCACATTTTGAATGTATCCACTATGACAAAGTCTCACATAAGTGCCAGAAATGTGGCTGAACTACTCTGTTTGGCATTTTGTTGTTGTTTGTGTTCGTTAACTTTTATTTATTATTGTTATTATGTTATTAAATGTAGGCTAATTTTCTGAACTTAGCAGACTCTTCTTTTGAAACGAGAAATTGAGACTGTTTGTGTGCCTTTACTTTTATTTCTTATTATTTTATACTTATTATCAATCCAAAAATAGTGATCACAAAATGGATAAATTGGGGGATGTAAGTATGCTGACATTCATCCTGCAGTGGCAGTGAGGTGATTAGTATCTTACCTGAATGCATTAAGTGACGGGAGCATTATTTGATAGGATGTTACTGGACTATCAAATTATGCTACCATTAAATAGATTTAACATGGATAATATGGGATGTTGAGTATTTGATCCTTCAAAATACACTACCCATGACATGAATTGCATTACACTTTGTGAACATTATATGATAAAGAGAAAAAAAACTATTTTATCACTTTATTTGATATCCATTCCGTTATTGGCCTTTATTTAACCAGGCAGGTCATTAAGAACACATTTTTATTTACAATGACGGCCTGGCAAGAGACAAGGACCACTTGGGGGGAAAAGGACGTGGGCTAGGGAGTAAAACAGTAAAATTGTAGCTCTACAAAGGTAGAAACCCATTAGGTAGCATTTTTTGATAGGGTAGCAAAAATCGATAGACAGGCGCTTTCGGTTTATGCGGTGGTAGCATATTTCGACGAAGCAGTAGAAATCGACAGAACATCGGCAGCCGCGTGATAGCTTTCTGCCAGTATTCCATGTGCGAAAGCACTTTGGGGTTTGATAACGTGGTGTGTATCCTCTCAAAACTGTAGTTGTTGCCATTGCTAACGGGATGCTCTGACGCAGCTGCCGTGATGGGAAAAGTGACGTGAGGCTCATCCAGCACATCTGCACTCAGTCACCAGGGAGGCGGGGGGGGGGGGCTGTAGCCCCGCAGTAAAAACACCTGACAGGGTCCTTATAGTCTCTGCTGAAGCTAATATATTATTCAGTAAAGCTGTTGCTTCAGTCAGTTGTTTTTGGCTGCTGCTGTTATTTTGATTGCTCTATCAAGCAATCAAAATAACTCCCGGGAAAAAAAAAATAAAAAATCGCGCTAACCAACCCACTTCCCTTTCTACTGAAATTACGTCCGTTTCTACTGAAATGACTTCCGTTTCTACTGAAATGACTTCCGTTTCTACTGAAATTTTCACTAGTGAGTATGAAAGGATTTCACTAGTGAGTATAAGAGGATTTCACTAGTGAGTATAAGAGGATTTCACTAGTGAGTATAAGAGGATTTCACTAGTGAGTATAAGAGGATTTCACTAGTGAGTATAAGAGGATTTCACTAGTGAGTATGAAAGGATTTCACTAGTGAGTATAAGAGGATTTCACTAGTGAGTATGAAAGGATTTCACTAGTGAGTATAAGAGGATTTCACTAGTGAGTATGAAAGGATTTCACTAGTGAGTATAAGAGGATTTCACTAGTGAGTATGAAAGGATTTCACTAGTGAGTATAAGACGATTTCACTAGTGAGTATGAAAGGATTTCACTAGTGAGTATAAGAGGATTTCACTAGTGAGTATGAAAGGATTTCACTAGTGAGTATAAGAGGATTTCACTAGTGAGTATGAAAGGATTTCACTAGTGAGTATAAGAGGATTTCACTAGTGAGTATGAAAGGATTTCACTAGTGAGTATAAGAGGATTTCACTAGTGAGTATGAAAAGATTTCACTAGTTTGTGTAAGAGCGTTTCAGTAGTATCTGTGAGCACATTTCAGTTGTATATGTGAGTGGATACATTTCCAGTTGTATGTATAAGAGCATTTCACCTGTGTGTATGAGAGATTTCACAAGTGAGTGTGAGAGGTTTTCAGTATAGTGTGTAAAAGAGTTGGATTTCATATGTGTTTATGAACATTTCCAGTTGTATGTGTAAGAGCATTTCACCTGTGTGTATAAAAGGTTTTGGATTTCATATGTGTTTATGAACACTAATTCAGAATTATGTCCCTCACGGCACCTCATAGCATCCTGTCTATTTCACCTGTTCAGGTTAAGTCTTCAAAGGGAGATACTGCAGACTTACGCCTTTCTTGACGCCGGCAGTTCAGCTACCTTTTCCTCTGACCAGCTTACGCAAAAGTTGAACGTGACTGGTAGGAAAACCAACTTTCTTTTACGTACAATGGGACAGGAAAAGGTGGTTCCAACTAACTCTCTCTGAAAGGTTTGGAGGTGGCTGGTCTCAATAGTAACTCCTTTTACACCCTCCCAGAAGTTCTCACCCAAAGAAAAATGCCTGTGACCATCAACATTGTCACACAGGAAGAGCTGGCTAAGTGGTCATACCTCGCTGATGTTTGTATTCCCAGCATAAAGGCAGGCGTTGACTTATTGACTACGTTTACATGCAGTCAAAATTCGGGTTATTGCTAATATTCCGGTTACTGAAACATTCGTAATATTCCGTTTACATGATAATTAATCATTTGGGATATCTGGATCAAACCAGCGACGCACGGAGAACATCATGATGCAATTCCCGTCATTTCCGCTTCTTCTTCCTGTATCCAAATCCAAAACAAATGCTGCTTCGCGCAACTTTTCTCTCTCCTTCTTGTAAATCTTCTATCCCGGTACTTTCTACCGTCTACAAATGCAGAAATGTTCATATCCTTCATTACATTTATGAAGTGATTAGTCTCCTCCTGGTCTTGGTTTCTCCGTGTTTATAAAAACTTCCTGGACTCAAAAGACCAGGATTCCTTGTGAACAGATGCATGTGCAGAAAACAAATTCATGTTCCGTTTGATGGGGATATTCCGTTTGGTGTTTACATGACCCAATATTCAGGTTTTAAAAGGAATAACCCCAGGGGTCATATTCGGGTTTTTAATAACCCAAATATGTTGCTCTGGAGTTCAAGGAAAAACAAGGAGCTGAAATTGAGACCCTTCTGAAAGATAAAGAGCTGCAGTTCCAAGCACACATTGAAGATATGAACCTGAAGACTTTAGAGAAACTTGATGCAAAGCAGGGAGAGTTAGAGGAGCTTTCTGCTGAACTTTCAGAGGTGTTGAAGCTTAAACAGCTGCTGGAGGAGAAACTGGCGAGAGCAGAAGAGGCTTCCAGGTTAGCTGAACAGGAGCACAAGGAACAGTTCCAAAAGTAAATGTCAAAGCATAATGCTGAACTCGAAGATATCAGGCATGAGGAGTTACTTGGATGCATGGAAAAAAAACTCTGAAACAGGAGCTCAATGCACTGAATCAGAATCAGAATCAGAATACTTTATTGTCAGTGTACCTGGGTACAGTGAGATTTGAAGCAGCATCACCTCTCCAGTGCAAGACAAATAACAGTAGTGCAAACAATAAGAAATATAAGAAATATAAAAAATATAAAAAAGGTTAAGGTGCATTTGAATATTTTTTTTTTTTTTTTTTTACAGATGACAGTATATACACATGTAGGAATGTAGGAATATTGCACAGAGTCCGGGAGAAGTATTGCACAGTTAAAAAGAAAAACAGTAACGAAGATAATTCACATGTTGTTCAGGGTGATTATGGCTTTGGGGAAAAAACTGTTTTTGAGTCTGTTTGTTTTTGACCTGATGACTCTGTAGCGTCTTCCTGAAGGCAGCAGGTCAAACAGGTCAGAGCCGGGGTGGGAGCTGTCTTTAATAATGTAAGTGGCTCTGCTGAGGCAGCGGGAGGTGTAAATGTCCGTCAGAGATGAGAGGTAGAAGGTCAGCAGCAGGTTGGAGTCCAGCTTGTATCTCCTGAGGACCCTTAGGAAGTGCAGCTGCTGCTGAGCCTTTTTGGTGATGGCGTTGATGTTCTCAGACCAGGAGATGCTGTCGGAGATGAGGAGGCCAAGAAACCGGAAGGTTTGGACCCTTTCCACTCTCTGGCCGTTGATGTAGAGGGGGGCTGGGTCGGTGTTCTGAAGTTGACAATTATCTCCTTCGTTTTCCCGGTGTTCAGAGTGAGGTTGTTCTCTGAGCTCCAGGCTGTCAACTTCAGGACCTCCTCTCTGTAGGCTCCTCGTCCCCCTTTGAGATGAGTCCGACCATCGTAGTGTCGTCAGCAAACTTCACTATCAGGTTGTTGTTGTGGGTCGGGCTGCAGTCATTGGTGTAGAGGCTGTACAGGAGGGGGCTCAGCACACAGCCCTGTGGAGAGCCGGTGCTCAGCAGGCGGGTGGAGGACAGGTGGGGACTGAGTCTCACGTTCTGGGGACGGTTGGTGAGAAAGTTTTTTATCCAGGTGCACGTGAGAGGGGGCAGGACCATGGTGGTCAGTTTTCTAATGAGGATGTCTGGGATTATAGTGTTGAATGCAGAGCTGTAGTCCACGAAAAGCATCCGGACGTAGCTCTGCTGTTGCTCCAGGTGGGTCAGAGCAGAGTGTAGAGCTACGGCGATGACGTCCTCAGTGGATCTATTAGCTCGATAGGCGAACTGGAATGGGTCAAAGTCCGGGGGGAGGTGGTTCTTAATGTGGTGAAGAACTAGTCTCTCGAGGCACTTGGTGATTACCGGGGTGAGGGCCACTGGGCGGTAATCATTAAGGCTGGTGGCGGGAGACTTTTTCGGCACCGGGATGATGGTAGCAGATTTCAGGCAGGACGGGACGACTGCCTGGGCCAGGGAGGTGTTGAAGATCCTGGTGAAGGTGGGGGTGAGCTGGTGGGCGCACGCGCTGAGCACCTTGCCTGGAACTCCGTCTGGGCCGGCAGCTTTCTTGGTGTTCACTGTCAGGAGCACCAGTCTGACGTCATGCTCCTGTACAGTGAGTGGAGTGATGGAGGATCCTGGTGGGGGGGGGGGGGCGGGGCTGGAGCAGCTGAGCGCTGCTGTGATGTCTCAAAGCGAGCAAAGAAGCCATTCAGCTCCTCTGCTCGTGGAAAATTGTTCTGAGCGAAAAGGAGCTGCTTGCAGCTTTAATTCTTTATTATAGTCTAATCTATCCTCACCTTTCATATTGCAATATTGTTTGGGGGAGTACATTTACAACTACTCTCCATAAAATCTTAATTCTCCAGAATGGTTTTGTAAGACTTGCATCTCGATCTGTCTGGGATGCTACTACTGCTCCTTTATTTAACTTACTATTTCTGACATCAACAGTTACCAAATATGCATTTTTCTTTACAAGATATTTTCCTCAGAAGGAAATGTTCCTGAGCACTTTAGTTCATACTTTGCTACAAACTCTCAATTTCATTCCTACTCAACACGGCAGGCCCTCGCCCTACATCCGCCTAAACGTCTGGAATCTAGAAGCCATTTTCTGTTTAGGTTTAGAGGTGTCAAAGTCTGGAATAGTTGGTACCAGATTGCAAACAATTGTAGGTCCCTATCCATTTTCAAAAGTCGCTCAAGAGATTTAATTCAACAATGTAGTCAAGAAAGCTCTTGCTTTTCCCACTGTTAATGTTTCTTTTGTACTTCATATTCTGTGTTGCCATTTGTTCAGCATAATATTCATATTTTCATGATCATGTGTCATAGATCTACAGTATTTTTTTATTTTCATTCCTGTTCTGCTTGCAATTTTATGATGTATTATTTATTTTTATTTTATGATTTTGTATGCTCATAACTATATTGTTAAATGTTATTAGGTGGGGGCTCCTCATAAGCCTACTGGCTCACTCGCTCCTCCCTGCACAGTTTTCTTTTAATTGCACTTATTTGTGTGATGTTATTTTTATTGTATGTGCTAAATAAACTAAACTAAACAAGGAACGGTTCCAAAAGCAAATGTCAAAGCATAATGCTGAACTCGAAGATATCAGGCATGAGCACGAGGAGTTACGTTTATGCATGGAAAAAAAACTCTGAAACAGGAGCTCAATGCATTGAAAATTGTCCTGAGCGAAAAGACAAAAAAACTCAAACAAATTATCCTCAAAGAAAAAACACTGCGAGAGCAATCACAATCCACATCACAAGATTTACAGGATAGGATTCATGAATTTGAACAACTGCAGCAGAGTTTAGCTCAAGCCCAGCGAGAAAATGAGAACCTGAAAGAATCTAATGCAGAGTTGAGCAAAATCTCTGACGACCTTGATCAGGGCAAGAAAGATTTGATGGATTTAAACCATCAGTTGGAAGAAGCAAAGAATGACTGTCATCAAAAAGAGAAGTGGAGACAGGTTCAATACATTGCTGACCTCTTCTGGAAACGATGGGAACAAGAGTACCTCCCTTTGCTACAAGAACGGCAAAAGAACCAAAAGAGAAGAGGTTTTGTACCTGGAGACCTTGTTGTTGTGGCTGACTCTGCAGCTCCTCGTGGTTCTTGGCTGCTTGGCAGAGTTTTGGAAACCTTCTCAGACAAAAAGGGCTTGGTGCGTTCTGTGCGTCTTCAGACAAAGACAAACATATTAGATAGTCCTGTGACTAAGCTTTGTGTTGCAGGAAGCTGCACCCTCTTACGGTTTAAGCTCACATTTTCAATTCTGATTGAAACAAGGTTCATGGTGTGTTTTGTAACAATGTAATTGTATACAATTTGACTCTTTCTATTTTTGAAGTTGAATGTAATTGTTACGTTTATTGACATTAACAATTTCGGGCCGGTGTGTTAGAGCCAATTTATATTGTGATGTGCTTCCCATTAATGACAGGGGTGTGTGAATTGTAGCTCCATTTCTTGCGCTGTAGGTGGTGTATGGAGTCAGGGAATAGGTTTTATAAAGGTGAGGCTGATCACGGGCAGGTGTGCTGGTTGCCGGTGAGCACACAGTTTTTTGACCGTTTCCTTTTGGCTTTGCATGTTGCAGTTTTTGTTGGTCTTGTTTTACTGATCTCATGCAAGTTATATAAGTGCATGTAGTTCGTTGTTGACAAAGGAGCTTTTGTATACCAATAAATACCACTTTTTTGAGCATCATAAAGGATGTTTATGGACATTCATTAAAAATAACTGACATGCATCTGTTTAAGGTTAATCAGCGCCTCAGTGGCTTGTAGGTTTGGTTTGGGTCAAATCCATTCAAGTCACTACACAAGGTTTTCAGTTTGTTGCAGAAAATCAAACGTTTTAGGTGCAAAGACACTTGAGCAGAAGTGATGGAGGGAGGAACAGACCGAGAATGAGGAGGAAAACGTTGTTTTATTCGGTCCAGAGGACGGAAAAAGCAGCAGTTCTTACATTTACTTCCACTTTTATTTCTTTACAGACAGTATGAACCAAAGATAATAACCAACACACTTCAGCAGGTTCTGCACACACATATGGGTAAGTTATCACCAAAAGCTCATTATTCCGTCAAATGTATATTTAAATGCCATCAACACAAAACTATAAGCCCCCAGTCCAGTGCTTTTTTCTCCCTTACTCATCAAAAGGTTCAAATATTTTTTGTCTGTAAATTATTTCAACGTCAGATTACTATAGTAAATAGCTGCTTATATTACTGATACAAAAAGTAAATTTGATTTTGGTCTATAAAATGGTGAAAAATTGTTGAAACAGTTATTTGCTGTTGATCTGTACCTGCTGCCAGTTCATCTTGGTAACTACTGGACTGTCCTCCCTCAGAATTTATTCTGGGATTGTTTCTTCATTGAACGTGCTAATGAACGTGTTCAGTACATTGAATTGAATTAAATTCAATTCAATGTTATTTATATAGTGTCTAATACAACAAAAGTTGTCTCTAGGATCTTTCCAGAGACCAGAACATGAACCCCCGAGCAATTATTACATAAACAATGGTAGGTAAAAACTCCCCTAGTGGGAGAAAAACCTTAAGCCAAACAGTGGCAAGAAAAACTCCCCTTTAGGAGGGAAGAAACCTGGACCAGGCGCAGGCAGGTGGAAGCAGCAGCGGGAACCCCCACTGGTGGAAACGCGCCTATGGGGTAATATTATTAGACAGCATGCAGATAATTTCTATTGCTTTGCTGATGTAAAGTATCTCACTAGCACAACTGCACTCCATTGTTCTTATAGCTCAACTCAAAACATACTGGAGAACGAGAAGTATTTTGCGTCAACAGGTAACTCCACATCTGAGCAGACTAGATTCACATGTGGAGTTCCCCAAGGTTCCATCCTGGGGCGTCTTCTGTTCAACATCCACAAGCTCCCACTGCAACAGATTATAAACAACTACAAAATGAACTACCATAGCTATGCAGAGGACACACAGATGTATATTGCAATGTCACCAGGAGACCGATGCCCTGTACAGGTTTTTGGTGATTGAGGAGATTAATGACTGAAAGTGCCACAACTTTCTCCAGTTAAGCAAAAACAAAACTGAGGTAATTATCTTTAGAGATTACAGGTCACCACAGAGCTTCAATCTAAACACCTAAAAACTACCAACCAGGCCAGAACTCTGAGTGTAGTGATGGACTAAGACCTACATTTATAAAAAAGTCAGCCTACTAATATATCAGGGTTAAAATATCTGATGTCTGAGCAGGACCTGGAGACACTAGTTCAGCATTCATTTTTATAATAATGATGACTTGGTTTTACATAGCGCCCTTCAAGGTACCCAGACACTTTAAAGAGATCATTATTTATTCATACACATCCTCACTGGTGGTGGTAGCTACGTTTGTAGCCACAGCTGCCCTGCACACTGACGGAAGCGTGGCTGCCATATCGCGCCAAACGGCCCCTCCGACCACCACCAAACATTCATACACACTCACACGGGGCAAAGTGGGTAAGGTGTCTTGCCCAAGGACACTACGACAGCAAACTGGAACAGAGCGGGATACGAACCGCCGACATTCCGATCATTGGACGACCCGCTCTACCACCTGAGCTACTGCCGCCCCAATCTTTAGTAGTTTGATTATTGTAACAGCATCTTTACAGTCCCCCTTAAAAGATCAGTTAGACTGCTGCAGCTCAGTCAGAACTCTGCTGCTCGAATCCTCACTAAGACCAGCAAAGTGGATCACATCAGTCCACATCAGTCCACATCAGTCCACATCAGTCCAGCTCTGAGGTCTTCACGCTGGCTGCCTGTCTGTCAGAGGACAGACTTTAAAGTTCTGAAGCTGGTCTAGAAAGATCTGAATGGTCCAGGACCAGAACAAATCAGGGACAGGGACCCAGTATGAACCTTCCAGACCCCTCAGGTCATCTGGATCTGGTTTTTTTATCAGTTCCAGAGTCAGAGCCAGACATGGAGAAGCTGCATTCAGCTTTTATGCTCCACAAGTCTGGAACAAACTCCCAGAAACCTCAGATCAGCTGAAACACTTATTTAAAGGTGACCTATTATGGCATTTAATGTATATTTTTAAAAGGCCTTGAATGTCTTAAAAACAATCTAAAGCTTGTTTTTTCTACATAAATCAGAAATTCAGCCTGTGGGCCATGTCTTTATTTTTACCGCTTCTAATCTCCTTTTCTGTGAGTGATTCTGAGGGGACGGGGCTATGATAATGAGGCTCTGTGCTGATTGGCTGCTTGAATTACGTGTAGCAGGGGAGGGAACAAGCCTCGCTCCGGGGAGAAGAGCTGAACGCGTAGCAAATCGTGTCCCATGCGAGGGAGCTTCTGCGACAAAATCAATTCCATTGCTTTTATTTTTTTGTATTGGACTGTCCGCCCTGAGTTTAACGGTTTCAGTGTGGACAGAGAGTGTCTGATGTCACGTATATCGACGCATTAGTTGGACGTTCACATTCAGTTACACGGTGTAAACGGATCTTAAGCCTCATTTACGGTTCTGCGTTAAATCGACGCGTACCCTACGCCGTAGGCTCTGCGTTGGTGTAACGCAGAACCATAAATCAGCCTTTAGTCACCTCGTTTTACACAGTTACACCACAGTTCTTTACTCCAATTCCTCATCATTTCATTTATGTTACAAGACAAATGAATCATGTTAACTGTAAAGAAATCACAACACTGAATTTTCACAAATGGCAACTTTATTGTAAAAAAAATAAAACATAAGTTGTATATAAATAACATGTATGCACTATTGCTGGTTCAAGGAAGGACTGTGCGTCTTCTGAAGGTGTCGTTGAAGCTTCAGGTGCTTGGAAGATCTGAAACCATGAACAGAAGAAAAATGTATTACGGTACTAATAGAGCCGCCGAAGCTCCTCACCGGTCCGGTCCGTGAGCAGCTCCGGCAGCTCCGTATGCGGCGCCGGGGCTCCGGAGCTAAGCTAAATACTTGCCCATGCAAAGATCATACAAATATAAATAACATAAAAAATTAACGCCACATACCGCTGACTCATGTGCAGTTGCCGGGTCTGTGCTGTTGGAACTGATCCTTTTATGAGGGTAAATGTCGATGCAAAACCTCATTTTAACTCTCCCTCGATGTTGAAACAGCCACACGATTCCCCGCTTCTAAACAATGGCTGAAGCTCAAGTCGGTGGAGAGAGCTGGTTGTGGGCGTGGTTTCAGCAGCGGAGGCCGACCTATGGAAATGAGCGCCTGTTGTGACATCACGACAGGCGCAGATTCTGAACGGCTCGTAGATAGTCACATGACACTGGGGGATTCTGCCGGGCGGGGTGAACAGACCTTGCAGAAATTCATGGGATTTCATCTTTCCTGTGTTGTCAGGGTGAGGGGAGACCACTTTATATACAGTATGTTAAAACAAGAAAAAATGTGTTTTTCATAATAGGTCCCCTTTAAAGCAGCACAATGTAACGTTCAGCTTTTGTTGAGTTTGGCGGCTCCTTTGGACAAAAGCGGTAGTGCTTTACCAGAAAGAACTACATTTCCCATGAGCACCAGCGCGTACTGCCGGAAAACTCCTGTCCCCGTCGCTGCATTTGTTTTGATGAGAGAAGAAGGGACAGACTTTCAAAACGACTTTTCTGTTTTCAGCGGCCGTTTGCAGGATGGATAGCGAAGATGTAATGTATCTATTTTTTGCTAAACAATATAATATGACGATGTTGAAAATCACTAAGTTCAACTTGGTTTTATTGAAGTGAAGTCACCCCCGCCCCCCTGTCCTGTTTCAGCGTTTCTACTGCACCTTTTTCCTGTCACGGTTTTTAGAGGGACTTCTTCATAAATTAGTAGTCCAACATTCTTACTGACAAAATAAAAAAATACTTTATAACCTGTGAATAACTGAATGCCCATTTCTTATATTTTGCAGATCAGCCCTGCACAATTTTACAAAATACCCGAACCCTGTGTAGCAGGACAGTCCTCGGTCCTGTGACGTCACTTCTAGTGGGCAGTGACGGTATAAAAGGGGGGTTGCAATACCTGTCTGTCTTTCTCTTGCTCCCGGGGGCCGGGCTTCGTTGCCACTTGACGTCCGTCACTTCCGCCCCTGGGTGTAGAGGCTCGTTTGGGTGTTTCTGCATGTGTCAGGCACACGAGGAATGGACACAAAATGCAGACAAAGGGAAAATGGTTCAAAAGATTTATTGGAATAATCAGAGCAGGCAAGGATCAGGCAAAAATCCGTCGAGGGGCAGGCAAAGGTCAAGGTCCAAAAAGGCTGTCAGCGAAGGCAGAGGTACCGGCAAGGGCTTAGGCAAAAACAAGGTCTGGGGTCAGAAAAAGATCAAGAGGTCAAAGGGTCAAAAACTTGGAGAACTCACTTGGCTTGATATACGGCTTGAAGGCTTGGAGAACACAAGACAATCTGGCATGGATTGAAGAGTGACTGAGGCTTAAATGCTGTGGGCCTGATTGCACCAGAGTGATTGCAGGTGTTGCCAGGTAGGTGGGGAAGAGCCAGACACACCCACTCAACCTCAGACCGTGACAGCATAATGCTTCTTCACAGGTGCAAGTGACGTGGAAGTGTCCAAGCTCATGTCACTCTGTCCCTGTGTTGAATGCTGTTACTTATGCTGCTCACCGCTTGTACTGTTCTGTACGCTGCTTACTGCCGGTAAGTGAGCTTTCTCCTCCCGCGTCATCCTCCTTGGCGTTTCACACGCAGCAACCTGTGTGTTTGTTTACAGGTTGCGCATGTGCTGCGCTGACCTCTCTTTCCATGCCGTAATGGCCAGGACTGCCTGATTGGTAGGTGTTCAGTGACAATGGCTTTCTCTGCCAGCCACTTGTAGTTTCTTACGTTATGTTTATTTATTATTGTAGGTTAAAGATGTCCATGTAACCACCGCTAAACCCCTGCTGCTTTGCCTTGTGGAGCTACCGTGACGTTCAGACGCCGCTTTGCTGCTGCATGACTGCCTGCGTCTGCTGCTTGCTGGAGCTACTGTGTCGCTTCGGAGCTCTGTGACGTTCAGACGCTGTTTTACTGCTGAATGACTGCTTGCTTCTGCTGCTTGTTCGAGCTAACCACCGCTGCCACGGCCGACCCGGCCCGTGTTCGCTCTGCCTGGCTTGACTGCTGGCTGGCTGAGCGTATTGCTGCTCCGCACGCTGTTGCTTGCTGTTCAGCCAAGTTTTATAGTGTCTGTGTGTGTGTGTGTGTGTGTGTGTGTGTGTGTGTGTGTGTGTGTGTGTGTGTGTGTGTGTGTGTGTGTGTGTGTGTGTGTGTGTGTGTGTGTGTGTGTGTGTGAGAGAACAGTGTGGGACTTGGTTTATTGGTTGTTGTTTTGTGTGCTTGTTGGTTCTGTTTATTTGTATTTTCTTTCATTCAGGAATTTATAGTTGTTTAGTTTCAGTTATTTATATTTCTTTTGAGGTATTTGTGATTTAGCATATTTTGGGTGGCCAATAAGTCATTGTTGAGCCTAATTACGTTTAATTTAAGTCTATTCATTTCTTTTTGTGTTAATTTGTTCCCTAACTGTCCTCTGGTTTCCCCCCTCTCAGGTGCTGAGCCGACGGTGGTGGATTGGTGTCCGGTGGTGGTGCCCCCTGCCTTTTGTTGTGTGCTGTGTTTAAGTTTTTCACTTTATTTCTTTTATTGCACGTGTGGTGTTTTAAGTATCCCCTCTTAGTTGACCCATCCACACCAGAAAGTCTCAGCCCTGATTGGTCCCCTTTTTAAATCCCCCCTAGTGAATGATTTCCTTTTACTGATAATTTTTAAAAAGAGACAATTGAATAATAAAACAAACCTTTTTTT
The DNA here is from genome assembly GCF_033807715.1 of Cololabis saira. NCBI lineage: Eukaryota > Metazoa > Chordata > Actinopteri > Beloniformes > Belonidae > Cololabis > Cololabis saira. Next base: position 4,078,146 of record NC_084607.1, read on the forward strand.
GTATAAATTGAATCACTGTCTCTGCCTCACTTTGTGACGGACCTGAGTGTCTTTTCTCCTGAAATATTTTACTTTAATTTCTCTGGGTGAAACTCCCAGAGAATATCAATATGATATTAAGGTGGAAAAGTTACAGAGTGCTGCTTTAAGTACATTTGAAACTCTACAAATATCATTGATATAAAAATACAGAGCTTCCGGCCTAAGACTGACCCCTGTGGGACACCACAGGTAATATTCAGACTCTTTGACTTATGATGACCCATCTGCACAAATTGATGCCTGTTTTTAATGTAGCTCTTGATCCAATCAAATGCAACCCCTCTGATGTCATCCCTATCCAGTTTTTTAAGTAGTATCTCATGATCAATTGTGTCGAAAGCTTTTTTTAGATCAACAAATATTCCCATAGCATATTTCTTATCATCTATACAGTTTATTTCCTCTACCAACTCAATTACTGCCATGGAGGTTGATCTGCCTGATCTAAACCCATACTGTTAATGTTAATACAAGCTTTATTATATATATTTTTTATAGATACTTTATTAATCCTTTGCAGGAAATTAAGGTGTTACATCAGCAGCAGCAGCATCAGTGCATTTTTTCATGCATGCATTCAACACAAAGATAAAAAACATATCCAATAAAAAAACAGATCACTTAGAATTAAAATTAGATTTAAAATTAAAATTAAAATTAAAATGCCAATATGATGCAAAATATTTTTCGGCCGAAGGTACATTCGTCTGAAACCACAGAGGTAGGAGATAAAATCACACCTAAAACTGCTCCTACAGTCTTTTTATTCTCAAAGGGAGCAGTTCTTGTTTTTCTATGAGTGGGGTCTCCAGCCCGTCTATCTGAGCCAGACACCAAGAAAAACACCTACACATGTCAGTTTTAAGTTATCTCCTCATGGTGATGGTTTTTACTTGCGAAACTCAGCAAAAAAGTGACGTTTTATGAAGTCACTGTTGGTCCATTTGAGACATTCTTCCAAAGACTTGAGTTCTTTAGAACCTCAGTATTCTGGTTTCAGCTTTGACTCTGACCACCGACCCACCGGTGATTCTGTAGTTTTGTTGGAGGTTTAGTTTTTTTAGACATTCAGGATCTTCTCTTTCCATGATGGTTTAAGCAGCTTTGTACTTTGGTGTTACATGTGCAGCAGCTGAATGTAAAAACCATATCTGAAATCAAGATTACACACACAGAAACACACACTGACCTTTGTCCTGAATGATGTTGCTAAACGTTCCCTTCTTCATCTCTTACAAACGACAAAGAAGCAAACACATGTTTCATTTATGACACATTTCATACACCAACATGCTTCAGTGTCGTTTATAAAAATACATCTACATCTACAGCTTATATAAGAAATATCCAGAGAAGCGCTGGGTGTGAAGAATGAGAATTCCTAACAAACTGCAGCAGAGAAAGTTTAAAGAACATTTGCATCAACTCCTGGATATCAGACAGGTGAGCAGGTGTGTGTGTGTGTGTGTGTGTGTGTGTGTGTGTGTGTGTGTGTGTGTGTGTGTGTGTGTGTGTGTGTGTGTGTGTGTGTGTGTGACAGAGAGAGATGAAGAGAGAGTAAGACACTGATAAAGATACTTTGCCTGTTAAAACATTTACATCAACTTAGTTGAGGTGACTCTGCAACACTTCACACCTGAGACTGAACCGGACTCTTCTGCTCACGTTAAACGTTAGTTTTATGCAAACTGTTGGTGTCAGAGAGAACCTTGGGGAAATCCATATGTGAATCTAGTCTGCTCAGATGTAAAGTTACCTGCTGACACAAAATACTTCCTGTTCTCTGAGTATGTTTTGAGTTGAACAATAAAAACAATGGAGTGCAGTTGTGCTAGTGAGATACTTTACATCAGCAAAGCAATGGAAATTATTGGCATGCTGTCTAATAATATTACCCAATAGGCGCGTTTCCACCAGTGGGGGTTCCAGGTAGATTTGACCAGGAACGGCCCTGCAAAAGTGAACTTCAGGAACCTTTACGGGGGGAGAAACATCCCTTTTAGTAGGAGAGGTTCTCTGGTTAACCAACAGGAACCTCCTGGCAGGGGATCTCTGCTGTTCTGGATTTCTACATTACGTTCAGCACTCTGAAATGATCATAAATCATGTGATCACAACTCATTTGTAATGTTTGGACCAGAGACATTTTACTACAACTACAGTTGATGAAGTTGGAGATTACAAGACAAAAACGATAGAGGAACTGGTGAGTTTGTTCAGGTCTGTTCCGTCTCCTTTAATCCTGCAGACCGTTTGTGAACCGTTAAAGACCTTTCTAAGGTTCTTGTGTGGCGCTACGGTGTAATGGAGACACGCTGGCTGAAGGGCCGAGGAGGCGGTTAGTCCTGTTAGAGGTTCCTGTGGAGGATTTACCCAGAACTCCTGCTGGTGGAAATGTGTCTAATGGAACCAAATAAATGGTGAAAAGCATCAGTCCTAATGCTGAACCCTGAACCCTGAACCCTGAACCCTGAACCCTGAACCCTGAACCCTGAACCCTGAACCCTGCGAAGGTCAGATCAATAAAGGAATATTCGTCTTAAACCTTATCTTATGTAGCACAGTGATGGAGGTTTTTGGGGTTCGCCCACCAGTACAGTGATGTGTTGCACGAGTGTGTGTGTTAATCCACTGATGTGTCTCTTGCAGACATCCAGAAGAGAGTCAGTGGGGGCAGGCCGTGCACCGCTGATGAGTTGAAATGATTTGTTTTCCCGGGGATCAAAAACCAATTACTTATTAATTTCATCTGTTCTGGTACCGTCATTGGGAACGGGAACTGGATTCTCACTGCAAAACACTGCGAGGAAGATAAAATGTAAGTATCCCAAACTGTAGTTTGAAATGAACTGGACTATCTCTGCTCAAGTTAAACATTAGTTTTATGCAAACTATCTTAACTCCATCCAACGGTGGATTCCAGCAGCATCCATGGTGTCATCAGGGAGGGATGTGGAGGCGTTGACCGTATGGAGCCCTGAGACGAGTGTGTCAGCAGATGATTGGCCGATCACAGAGATATGAAGACTTTAAAACAGCCCTCTGTTCTGACCAGAGCATCTTCTTCTGGAGGAAAACCGTCTCAGCAGCGTGATGAAGACTTGTGTGGTCCTCGCTCTCTTCCTGATGGCAGGTGAGTTCATGGCTCCTCATCAGCTGCTGCAGTTCTTTGAGACGTTCCCAGATGGAAACACCAATGTTCCTGACCTGTGTGTGTGTGTGTGTGTGTGTGTGTGTGTGTGTGTGTGTGTGTGTGTGTGTGTGTGTGTGTGTGTGTGTGTGTGTGTGTGTGTGTGTGTGTGTGTGTAATCCACAGGTGTGTCTCTTGGAGACATCCAGAAGAGAATCGTTAATGGAAGGCCGTGCACCGAAGATGAATCCAAACATTTTGTTTTCCTGGGGATCAAACAAAGTTTAATTGGCAGTAATTCCGGCTGTTCTGGTACCGTCATTGGCGACGGGAACTGGATTCTCACTGCAAAACACTGCGAGGAAGATAAAAAGTAAGTTTCCCAAACTGTAGTTTGAAATGAACATTGTTGGACACTCATGAACATTCATGAACTTTCCTCCACTGTGAGCTTTTCTCACTCCAGTGCAGCAGCAGCAGGTGAGGGTGTGTGTGTCCTCTGTGGGTGAACCTGGTTGGTGTTTAGATCATGATCAGTCTGGTAAACTGAAGGTAAACTTTCATTCTGGTTCAGATTTAACTCATGATGACTGTGTTCTTGCTCATCTCTCAGGTTCCACTGGATTTTCAGGTGGCTCTTCCCTATCAACATTAAGGACGACACCTTAACTCAAAAAACCAAGGCGAAGAAAACTTTTAAACACAAGACTGCTGACGTCATGCTGATCAAAGTGAACACTGGCATGACTGGTATGCCCTTGGTGCCTGAAGCTGACTGCAACGATGTCCTGAAACAAATAAGCCCCACAAGCCCTGTACCGATGGTCGTTCCTGCTCGGGACACGCAGACTAAGAACACTACTGGTGAGACATTACAGACTTGATTTACACTAAATGAACAAAGCTCAATATCCAACTCTAACTGCATGAAGCACCAACATTTACTGCCTTTAAACCCCTTTTTACTGGATGAGTCTCTGGTAGAAATGTTGATTTTGCTGTTGCATATATATAAAGTTTTTGGTAAATAAATGATAAAAATGAGACACTTAAGTCTAGAAATGAAAACCTTTTTATATTTTATGATGATTGTTAAATGTGTGATCATTTTACTTTATCTAAACGTATGTCTTAAATTAGTTAGTGTTTCTAATGACTAAAAAGAAACAAGGAACCACTGAAATGAAAGGTTCTGTCATCATCACACAACCATAGAGTCTTTATTACATGATGGTTGTTTCTACAAAAATTTGAATTGTCAGATGAATCCTTGTTTTTTATTCATTCAGGGAAAGATGTTTCCATGTGTGCCGACATCGATGTGAAGGGATGGGCCCCTGTGAAAGATACCAAGGAAGAGATCGTGTACTGGACTCCTGCTGCCTGCCAAGTCTGTCATGTAAGTACCAGACTGTCTTTGACCCCATCAGACGTTGGTCAGTGGTTTGTAATGACTGTTGCCGACCTGACACGCTGTTTTCTCTCTCCGTCTCTCCTTCTAGGGGGATTCTGGTGCTGGAGTTATTTATAACAAAGCTCTGTTTGCTGTTGTTTACGGAGCAGGGACCATCAAAGAGAATGGAAAAAAAATTACAATTCATTATGGACACAACGTCTGTCATGAAGAAATACGTAAATGGATTGATGACACTATGAAACTATGAATAACAATCCTTAAAAGTGTCCTAGTTGTGTGATCCTTGTTTGTGAGCAACAATAAAGAGACGTCAGGTCTCCTTAAGAGCATAAAAGTGTCTCTGTGATGTTTGTAACAAACAAACTAGTGTGGATCATTAAACACTGGTGACGCAGACGTGGACCTGGTAGTAAGAAAGTAACATTTATTTATATTTAAACAGGGATATCACTGACCAAAGTGCTATACATATTAATAATAATTAAAAAAGAACATTCAGTGACAATAAATTAAATTGATACATTTATTTTATAAATTTAAATAAATCCATCTGCTGCAGACCGATGTCAGGCGATCGTCGTGCAGGTTTGGAGGCGGATCTAGTGACACGTCACAATTATGCACACACCAAACCTTAACACACACGTCTCCACCCACTGATAATACAGGAGGATCTTCTTCTGCTACTCGCAATAAAAACCTGCTGCAAAGCTCCCTGGTGACTCTCCAGGATGAACAAATGTACTAAAGTCTGAGTGCAACATATTCACAATTATCAGATTCTGCTCATCATAAACCCCCACAAATAACGCTGGTATTTAATGGTTTTCCAACAACATTTTTAGTAAATTGCAGGGCAACAAACTCCGTGTTGAAGGGAGAGGATTGTCCTGTGCAGCCGAAGCTCAGTGGACGGTTTGTTCATTCAGTTCCTGCAACTGGTCACGTGGTGCGTGAAAACCTCTCAACTCCACTAGATTGAGTTGGTCGTGATGGTCAGGGTTTTAATCACTTTCTCTGACGGGACGAGATTTAATCTGTGCTTTGGGTTTGTCACTCATTTCAACACCTGAAGGTCTTAAAGTAACAAAATTGAATGCAAATGATGAACATTGTTTGGTGCATCTGTCCATAAACCCTCTGTTAGAGCCCATTTATATTGTGATGTGCTTCCCATTAATCACAGGGTTATGAGTATTGTAGAGCCATTTCTTGCGCTGTAGGTGGTGTATGGAGTCAGGGAATAGGTTTTATAAAGGTGAGGCTGATCACGGGCAGGTGTGCTGGTTGCCGGTGAGCACACCGTTTTTTGATCGTTTCACTTTGGCTTTGTATGATTGCAGTTTTTGTTGGTCTTGTTTTACTGATCTCGCGCAAGTTATACAATATAAGTGCATGTAATTCATTGGTGACAAAGGAGCAACAAGTGCAAGTCACAGTCAAAATCCCGGCTCAGCAGAGTGAGAGGTAACAGCTTTGCTACAACGGTTACACATGTCGACTCTGACCAAGACTCAATAAAATTGTTGTTCTGTGTCAAAGGGGCATGAGCCCATGGAGATCACATCTAATCACCCATGTGTGCTGCTCTCAGAGTCACTCTTTGGAAGCGTGCCTACAGCTGAAGGCTAAGAAGCATAAAGATAAAAGAGAAAGGGATCTGTTTCGGATGTCTGAGTGTGGGCCACACGAGCAAAGATTGTGACAGGGGCTTAAATTGCGAAGTTTGTGGACAAAATCGTCCAAGTGTGCTTCATATTGCTAGGTCAAGAACTAGCACATACAATGATCAGTCCAAGAAAAAAGTTTCACACCAGCTTCATCTGAAACTTGTGGTCATATAGGGGCCGGAGAAAGGGATTGCATCCTGTCTATTTCACCTGTTCAGGTTAAGTCTATTAAAGGAGATACTGCAGACTTACGCCTTTCTTGACGCCGGCAGTTCAGCTACCTTTTGCTCTGACCAGCTTACGCAAAAGTTGAACGTGACTGGTAGGAAAACCAACTTTCTTTTACGTACAATGGGACAGGGAAAAGGTGGTTCCAACGAACTCTCTCTGAAAGGTTTGGAGGTGGCTGGTCTCAATAGTAACTCCTTTTACACCCTCCCAGAGGTTCTCACCCAAAGAAAAATGCCTGTGTCCATCAACATTGTCACACAGGAAGAGCTGGCTAAGTGGTCATACCTCGCTGATGTTTGTATTCCCAGCATAAAGGCAGGTGTTGACTTATTGACTACGTTTACATGCAGTCAAAATTCAGGTTATTGCTAATATTCCGGTTACTGAAACATTCAGAATATTCCGTTTACATGCGTGAGCAAACAGGATTATCCCTGTTTACATGATAATTAATCATTCGGGATATCTGGATCAAACCAGCGACGCACGGAGAACATCATGCAATTCCCGTAATTTCCGCTTCTTCTTCCTGTATCCAAATTCAAAACAAATGCTGCTTCACACAACTTTTCTCTCACCTTCTTGTAAATCTTCTATCCCGGTACTTTCTACCGTCTACAAATGCAGAAATGTTCATATCCTTTATTACATTTATGAAGTGATTAGTCTCCTCCTGGTCTTGTGTTTCTCCGTGTTTATAAGAACTTCCTGGACTCAAAAGACCAGGATTCCTTGTGAACAGAGCATGAGCAGAAAACAAATTCATGTTCCGTTTGATGGGGATATTCCATTTGGCGTTTACATGACCCAATATTCAGGTTTTAAAAGGAGTAACCCAGGGCTCATATTCAGGTTTTTAAAAACCTGAATATGAGCAAATTCTGGTTATTCAAAGGGGTTATTGGTGTTTACATGGCCGTGCAAAACCGGGTTATTGCTAATATTCAGGTTTTAAAAGGGTTATTGATGCATGTAAACGCAGTCACTGATAGGTGCCAATGCTCCCAAGTTACTGGAACCCTGGGAGGTTTTCTTTTTTTTTTTTTTTTTTTTTTTCCTTGTCTGCACACGTATTAATGATTGATACCATGATGGTAGAAACCAAAAGCATACACATGTGCATTATTACTATATTTAATATATATACATATATATACGCATACATATGCATACACATACATAAATATACACATACAAACCCAGTGATTTTTTTTTTTTTTTTTTTTGGGGGGGGTGACGACATTCACTGCCAATCCAGGAAGCAGGAACACATGGAAACACGCACTGGAAATCTGCAACAAAAAACCACAAACAAAACACGAAACCGGCACGGAGCCAACCAAAACAATAACAGCAATCGACCTAAATCTTGAGATCTGATCGCAGTCTGAGCTAAGCTACCGCTACCGCTACCTAACCCCAAAAACTAGAGAGCCAGCATGCAGGTGAACAAGCCAGTGTGTATGTCTATGTGTGTGTGTGTGTATGTATATGATCATGCGTATGTGTGTGTATGTGTGTGTGTGTGTGTGTGTATGTATATGTTTGTGTGGCTGTGTATGTTTGTGTATATGCATGTGACTAAGTGGCTATATGTGTGTGTGTGTGTGTGTGTGTGTGTGTGTGTGTGTGTGTGTGTGTGTGTGTGTGTGTGTGTGTGTGTGTGTGTGTGTGTGTAATAAACCAAACAAAGCTCTACCTGAAGTGTATCTATAGTGGGGGAGGGGGGGGAGCAACCCCGCCACCAGCGAGACCAGAGGCCGACACGGAAGAGCCCGGAACCCAGGCCACCCGCGACCCCACAGAGGGGAGAAGCAGGAGGGAGGCAACCCACCGCCTGCGAGCCCCCCCCCCCCCCCCCCCGGCAGCGGCCGAGGGGGTCCGCGGGCGGGGCCCCCACGGCGCGGGAAGAAGCAGCCAGGGATCCCGCGGCGGCGGACCGCGACCCAGGCAATCCCCGGCCACCCGGTCCGGGCCGGACACGCGGCCAGGAGGCCCTCACCCTTCAGGCCAACGACCCCCACCCGGCAGGGGGCCAGCCTGCCCGGAGAGACAGAGCCGCCCCGGCCGCCGACGCGGGCAGGCGCACCCGCCCCCCACGAAAGTGGCCCTCCAAGACCAGAGGGGCGCCCCGCCGCGGAGGCAGCGGGGGGGACCGGAGACGGGCCGGGAGAGAGGGAACCCCCCAACAAGGCGACACACGTGCAGGCCCGACAACGGAGGGCCCCAGACCCAGGCATCCCATTCATTCATCCATTCACCTATCCGATATCTATACTAATAATAATATGATATACTATACATACTAATAATACTAATAATACTAATAATAATAATAATAATAACAATAATAACCATCTTTGTATAATATAATAATGATAAATTATTAAGTTTTGATGTCCTGCCAATGGAGGCTCAAATCCTCCATGGCAGGACCCTTCCATACCGCATTCTCACCGACACAGACACACAATCACGCACCGTTTCCCCCTCCCCGGGGGGGTCCAGCACCGCCGGAAGGCACCCCAGGCTGCACGGCGAGCCCCGCCGGGCCCGGGTACCCCGACCCACCTATCCCAGGCCGGTGAGGGAACGCAGGTGATGTGGGACCCCCTCCCACCCCTGGTGTTGAGTGCATGTGATTAATGCCATAAAAACAGGGAGGGGGAGGGCCAAGTATCGATTTGACACCGACCCCCCCCCCTCCCGAACTACGTGTCCTTGTCAAATGTATTTATTAAGTGTTGAATGTGCAGTGTCTATTTTGCGTGAGGCGGGGAGTGCCGGGCCACGCGGGACAATGCCCCCCACGACCCGGACCCTGGGAGGTTTTCAACAGCCGAGGCAATGCTCCTTATGCTGTACGAACTGTATTAGGTTGGGTGGTCAATGGTCCCCTCCAAGGGGAAGAAACCAGTAGTCCTAAGACTCGGCTTCCTGTTGCTCTGGAGTTCAAGGAAAAACAAGGAGCTGAAATTGAGACCCTTCTGAAAGATAAAGAGCTGCAGTTCCAAGCACACATTGAAAATATGAACCTGAAGACTTTAGAGAAACTTGATGCAAAGCAGGGAGAGTTAGAGGAGCTTTCCGCTGAACTTTCAGAGGTGTTGAAGCTTAAACAGCTGCTGGAGGAGAAACTGGCGAGAGCAGAAGAGGCTTCCAGGTTAGCTGAACAGGAGCACAAGGAACAGTTCCAAAAGCAAATGTCAAAGCATAATACTGAACTCGAAGAAATCAGGCATGAGCATGAGGAGTTACTTGGATGCATGGAAAAAACTCTGAAACAGGAGCTCAATGCACTGAAAATTGTTCTGAGCGAAAAGGAGCTGCTTGCAGCTTTAATTCTTTATTACAGTCTAATCTATCCTCACCTTTCATATTGCAATATTATTTGGGGGAGTACATTTACAACTACTCTCCATAAAATCTTAATTCTCCAGAATCGTTTTGTAAGACTTGCATCTCGATCTGTCTGGGATGCTACTACTGCTCCTTTATTTAACTTACTATTTATGACATCAACAGTTACCAAATATGCATTTTTCTTTACAAGATATTTTCCTCAGAAGGAAATGATCCTTGGCACTTTAGTTCATACTTTGCTACAAACTCTCAATTTAATTCCTACTCAACACGGCAGGCCCTCGCCCGACATCCGCCTAAATGTCTGGAATCTAGAAGCCATTTTCTGTTTAGGTTTAGAGGTGTCAAAGTCTGGAATAGTTAAAGGTAGACATTCCTCTACTAATATTCGCAGATTATTAAATATTATAGATTATTCCAGTATCAATAAACAGGAAACTACTATTATATCCTTAGACGCGGAAAAAGCATTTGATAAGGTAAATTGAAAGTTTCTATTGGCAACCTTACATAAATTTGGATTTGGTGAATCTTTCATTGACTGGGTAAAAATATTATACAGCTCTCCCAAGGCACGTGTAAGGACAAATGATCAAATCTCTACAAGTTTTACCTTGCAAAGAGGCACTAGACAGGGTTGCCCTCTATCTCCCTCATTATTTGCAATATTTATCGAACCTTTAGCAGCAGCTATTAGACAAAATCAAAATATTAAAGGTATACAATGCAAAATAGTAGAGCACAAAATAAGTCTTTATGCGGATGACGTACTCCTCTTCCTCCAGAACTCACGATCTTCACTATCACAGACAATCGCACTTATAGAGGGATTTTCATCTCTGTCTGATTATTCTATTAATTGGTCTAAATCCACCGTTTTGTGCGTGAACTGCAATTTTAGGAATATATCCAATACTCAATTACAATCAGGGAACATTAGATATTTAGGCATAAACATCTCCCCTAGGCTGTCAGAGTTAATAAAATTAAATTATGTTCAGCTTATAAAGAAAATAGAAGATGATCTTGCTAGATGGAGCTCTCTCCCCATTTCACTCATGGGTAGAATAGCCACCATTAAAATGATGGTTTTACCAAAAGTAAATTATTTTTTCTCAATGATACCATTCAAACCCCCTATTTCCTGGTTTAAATCGCTGGACTCAGGTGTTTCAAAATTTCTGTGGAAAAATAAAACTCCACGCATTAGTTTAAAGACATTGCAGAAATCTAAAGAATATGGAGGTTTAGAGCTACCTAATTTTCAGTATTACTTCCTTGCCAATAAATTACAGTATATTGTAAAATGGTCAAAAGATCATCCTTTAGATAGTCAATGGCTAGACTCAGAGCAAGTGTTTTGCAACGAACTAGAAATCTCAGAGTTACCATTTATTAGTCAAAGTATCAAACGTCATCAATGTTTCAAAAGCATTAATTTTAGCACAACTTTATCAGCTTGGTGGGAATTTCTTAAAGTAGCTAAAATTTCACTTTTTCCATGTGACCGTACACCCATATGGAACAACCCAGACATCGTGAAAAATGATAAAAAGATGGTTAACTTCGTTCAATGGAGAGATCAAGGAATACGGTATTTACAGCACGTAATTGTAGGAGGACAGTTTGTACCTTTCAATACACTTATGGTTCAATACGGAGTTAGCAGGAGTAAATTTTTAGAGTATCAACAACTCAAGGCCATAATAAATAAAACATACAAAATTAGACAATTAGACTTACAACTTCCCGCTAAGATAATAGATTTATTAAATCTAAGCAATTTAAAGTTGTTATCAAAACTTTACAGGTTAGTGTCTAAACTGGACGAGTCAGTCTCTCTCCCGATCTCCAAGTGGGAGGCGGATCTCTCTCTGAATACCGACCAGCTTTCTTGGTCACAAATATGCTTAAATACGTTTACTATGACTAAAAACCCAAACTTACAACTTATACAGTATAAAGTTCTTCATAGAATACATTATACTGGACAAAGGATGTTCCAGATGGGCTTTGTCACCTCTAATATCTGTTCACAGTGCACAGAGAACACCCCAGATAATTATATGCATGCTTTATGGTTCTGTACACCGGTACAGAGGTTCTGGAAGGAGATTTGTGAGGATTTATCCACATGGATCGACCACAGAATCCCAGTGTGCCCCACGGTATGTATATTAGGTCACCTGGGAGACACTCAAATAGAACCTAATTGGACACACCGGGTTCTCACTGCTTTATGTATCGCAAAGAAAACCATTCTAGTAAATTGGAAACAAAAATCCAGTTTATGTATTAACCATTTTAGGAATCTTTTATCAGATCATATAAGTAGTGAGATAATGTCTGCCTCCACTGAACAACACTCGGCTGAATTGCACTCTCTGTGGTCCCCGATTATTGGCCTCGTTACCTAGTGGGGGCGGGGGGGGGGGGTGATCTCGTAGCCCTTGGGGTTGGGGGTCGGCTTGGGGGGTCTGGGGCGCGGGCCTCTGGTGGCCCCTGGGGGGCGGTGGGTGGGGCCGCGGGGTCCTGTCCCTGGCCGGTGGGGGCCTTGGGGGCCTGTGGGGGGGGGTACCTCATGGCGGTGGGGGGGGTAGCTGGGGAGGGCCCGGGCGGGGGGCTGTGGCTTGGGCGTCTCCGGGCCTCCCGGGGGGGGCTGGGCCGTGGATGTGGGGGTCCCACCCGGAGGGCCCGGTCCTGCCTGGGTGGGGGGTGGCTGTCTGCGCTGGGGGGGCATTGCTGCCTTGGTCCTCCATCGCTGGGCGGGGGCCAAGTGCCCCTGCGGATGTGGGGACTCCGTGACCCTTGGGGTGTCCGCCGGGGTGGCCTCGGGGGGGGGTGGGGCCGGGTCCGGGGATCGGGCCTCCCCTGACCGGGGGGTGCACGGGCGGGTGCGACGGCGGGGTGGCGCCATTCCCAGGTATCTATGTCTTATGTTGTCAGTATGAATGGGAGGATGTTGGACCGTTTCCCCCTCCGTCTGGGGGCTCCGGCGGCTCCGGGGGCGCCCGTGGAGGTACGGTGGGGCCCTGGCCCGGCTCGGAGGGCCGGCCCCCGTCTACTGGATGGCCGGTGGGGGGACGCGGGTGTCTTATCAGGGCCGGCTTTGCTGGTCCTGCCTCCTGGCTTCGGCCTCCGCTCCCCCTCTTGCCCCCCCTACACGATTCATACGCACATAGGTGAAAGGCGGGGGGTCCGGGTCGTGGGGGGCACTGTCCCGCGTGGCCCGGCACTCCCCGCCTCACGGTTTTAACAGCAAATTAGACACTGCACATTCAACACTTTATAAATACACTTGACAAGGACACGTAGTTCGGGAGGGGGGGGGGGTCGGTGTCAATCGATACTTGGCCCTCCCTCCTCCCTGTTTTTATGGCATTAATCACATGCACTCAACACAAGGGGCGGGAGGGGGTCCCACATCACCCGCGTTCCCTCACCGGCCTGGGCCTGGGACAGGTGGGTCGGGTTACCCGGGCCTGGCGGGGCCCGCCGTGCAGCCTGGGGTGCCTTCTGGCGGTGCTGGACCCCCCCGGGGAGGGGGAAACGGTGCGTGATTGTATGTCTGTGTCGGTGAGAATGCGGTATGGAAGGGTCCTGCCATGGAGGATTTGAGCCTCCATTGGCAGGACATCAAAAACTTAATAATTTATCAATATTATATTATACAAAGATGGTTATTATTATTATTATTATTAGTATTATTATTATTATTATGTATAGTATATTATATTATTATTAGTATAGGTATCGGATAGGTGAATGGATGAATGAATGGGATGCCTGGGTCTGGGGCCCTCCGTTGTTGGGCCTGCGCGGGTGTCGCCTTGTTGGGGGGTTCCCTCTCTCCGGGCCCGTCTCCGGTCCCCCCCGCTGCCTCTACGGCCGGGCGCCCCTCTGGTCTTGGAGGGCCACTTTCGTGGGGGATGGGTGCGCCTGCCCGCGTCGGCGGCCGGGGCGGCTCTGTCTCTCCGGGCAGGCTGGCCCCCTGCCGGGTGGGGGTCGTTGGCCTGAAGGGTGAGGGCCTCCTGGCCGCGTGTCCGGCCCGGACCGGGTGGCCGGGGATTGCCTGGGTGGCGGTCCGCCGCCGCGGGATCCCTGGCTGCTTCTTTCCGCGCCGTGGGGGCCCCGCCCGCGGGCCCCCTCGGCCGCCGCCGGGTGGGGGGGGGGGGCCTCGCAGGCGGTGGGTTGCCTCCCTCCTACTTCTCCCCTCTGTGGGGTTGCCGGTGGCCTGGGTTCCGGGCTCTTCCTTGTCGGCCTCTGGTCTCGCGGGTGGCGGGGTTGCTCCCCCCCCTCCCCCACTATAGATACACTTCAGGTGGAGCTTTGTTTGGTTTATTACACACACACACACACACACACACACACACACACACATACACACATATAGTCATTTAGTCACATGCATACACACACACACACACACACACACACACACACACACACACACACACACACACACACACACACACACACACACACACACACACACACACACACACACACACACACACACACACACACGCATGATCATATACATACACACACACACTCATAGACATACACACCGGCTTGTTCACCTGCATGCTGGCTCTCTAGTTTTTGGGTTTAGGTAGCGGTAGCGATAGCTTAGCTCAGACTGCGATCAGATCTCAAGATTTAGGTCGATTGCTGTTCGTGTTTTGGATGGCTCCGTGCCGGTTTCGTGCTTTGTTTGTGGTTTTTTTGTTGCAGATTTCCAGTGCTTGACGTGTGTCTCCGTGTGTTCCTGCTTCCTGGATTGGCAGTGGATGTCGTCACCCCCCCCCCAAAAAAAAAAAAAAACACTGGGTTTGTATGTGTATATTTATGTATGTGTACGCATATGTGTTCCTATATATATATGTATATATTAAATATAGTAATAATGCACATATATACACTTTTGGTTTCTACCGTCATGGTATCAATCAATAATATGTGTGCAGACAAGGTAAAAAAAAAAAAAAAAAAAAAAAAGTCTGGAATAGTTGGTACCAGATTGCAAACAATTGTAGGTCCCTATCCATTTTCAAAAGTCGCTCAAGAGAGCATTTAATTCAACAATGTAGTCAAGAAAGCTCTTGCTTTTCCCACTGTTAATTTTTCTTTTGTACTTCATATTCTGTGTTGCCATTTGTTCAGCATAATATTCATATTTTCATGATCATGTGATCATAGGTCTACAGTATTTTTTTATTTTCATTCATGTTCTGCTTGCAATTTTATGATGTATTATTTATTTAAATTTTTTGATTTTGTATGCTCATAACTATATTGTTAAATGTTATTAGGTGGGGGCTCCTCATAAGCCTACTGGCTCGCTCGCTCCTCCCTGCACAGTTTATTTTAACTGCACTTATTTGTGTGATGTTATTTTTATTGTATGTGCTAAATAAACTAAACTAAACAAGGAACGGTTCCAAAAGCAAATGTCAAAGCATAATAGTGAACTCGAAGATATCAAGCATGAGCATGAGGAGTTACGTTTATGCATGGAAAAAAAACTCTGAAACAGGACCTCAATGCACTGAAAATTGTCCTGAGCGAAAAGAAAAAAAACTCAAACAAATTATCCTCAAAGAAAAAAACACTGCGAGAGCAATCACAATCCACATCACAAGATTTACAGGCTAAGATTCATGAATTTGAACAACTGCAGCAGAGTTTAGCTCAAGCCCAGAGAGAAAATGAGAACCTGAAAGAAACTAAATCAGAGTTGAGCAAAATCTCTGATGACCTTGATCAGTGCAAGACAGATTTGATGGATTTAAACCATCAGTTGGAAGAAGCAAAGAATGACTGTCATCAAAAACAGAAGTGGAGACAGGTTCAATACATTGCTGACCTCTTCTGGAAAAGATGAGTACAAGAGTACCTCCCTTTGCTACAAGAACGGCAAAAGAACCAAAAGAGAAGAGGTTTTGTACCTGGAGACCTTGTTGTTGTGGCTGACTCTGCAGCTCCTCGTGGTTCTTGGCTGCTTGGCAGAGTTTTGGAAACCTTCTCAGACAAGAAAGGCTTGGTGCGTTCTGTGCGTCTTCAGACAAAGACAAACATATTAGATAGGCCTGTGACTAAGCTTTGTCTGTTGCAGGAAGCTGCACCCTCTTACGGTTTAAGCTCACATTTTCAATTCTGATTGAAACAAGGTTCATGGTGTGTTTTGTAACAATATAATTGTATACAATTTGTCTCTTTCTATTTTTGAAGTTGAATGTAATCGTTATGTTTATTGACGTTAACAATTACAGGCCTGTGTTAGAGCCAATTTATATTGTGATGTGCTTCCCATTAATGACAGGGGTGTGTGAATTGTAGCTCCATTTCTTGCGCTGTAGGTGGTGTATGGATCCAGGGAATAGGTTTTATAAAGGTGAGGCTGATCGCGGGCAGGTGTGCTGGTTGCCGGTGAGCACAGTTTTTTGACCGTTTCCTTTTGGCTTTGCATGTTGCAGTTTTTGTTGGTCTTGTTTTACTGATCTCATGCAAGTTATATAAGTGCATGTAGTTCCTTGTTGACGAAGGAGCTTTTGTATACCAATAAATACCACTTTTTTGAGCATCATAAAGGATGTTTATGGACATTCATTAAAAATAACTGACATGCATCTCTTTAAGGTTAATCAGCGCCTCAGTGACTTGTAGGTTTCGTTTGGGTCAAATCCATTCAAGTCACTACACAAAGTTTTCAGTTTGTTGCAGAAAATCAAACGTTTTAGGTGCAAAGACACTTGAGCAGAAGTGATGGAGGGAGGAAAAGACCGAGAATGAGGAGGAAAACGTTGTTTTATTCGGTCCGGAGGACGGAAAAAGCAGCAGTTCTTACATTTACTTCCACTTTTATTTCTTTACAGACGGTATGAACCAAAGATAATTGTTGTGGCTTCTCTATCAAAACTTTTGTGAGCCGCTACTGAGCGGGTCAACACAGTCAAAACAAAAGACAGACGCGGATCCAGCGTCACCTCCAAATTGATGCAATTTAATGATAGTCCAGCAGATTATAACTTTTGCTAAAAGTATCCATCAAAAAGGCAAAAAAAACCTCTTAATTTAGTTTCTGCGATCTGCCCTTTGCAGTCAAAAAACTGTCCCGCTTCCCACTCTCACACTCTTCCCTTCATCTGCAGGTGTCAATAATCCCGCATTAAATCACTGCAGACGCTCTGACACAAGAAAGGAGGGGCGAAGACAAGGCAACAACCCAACAAAAAATTATTCTTTCTGAACTTATCTGTCCATAATACATACAACACAAACAATACCATGCCCCCACAAAACCAATTCATATACACCTTTCAAATAAAGGATTAAGTAAATAAAGTATATTTAAACTAACCAAGATTGATTTTGGCCTCAACAATAATAACCAACACACTTCAGCAGGTTCTGCACACACATATGGGTAAGTTATCACCAAAAGCTCATTATTCTGTCAAATGTATATTTAAATGCCATCAACACAAAACTATAAGCCCCCAGTCCAGTGCTTTTTTCTCCCTTACTCATCAAAAGGTTCAAATATTTTTTGTCTGTAAATGATTTCAACATCAGATTACTATAGTAAATAGCTGCTTATATTTAGCTGCTACTGATACAAAAAGTACATTTGATTTTGGTCTATAAAATGGTGAAAAATAGTGAATATTGTTGATTACTGTTCTCCAAAACCCAAGAAGACGTCCTCAAATGTCTTATTTTGTACAAACCAACAGTCTACAATCCCAATATATTCAATTTACTGTGATAGACTAGAGAAACCATAAAAGATTTATATACAATTGGATAATTTGAACTTTTTAATTATTAAAAATAAGATAAATATTTAAAACAATAAATATTTGTATTCGGTATATGTTTAACTGGTTGGGTGTCATTGTTGAAACAGTTATTTACTGTTGCCTGGTACCTGCTGCCAGTTCATCTTGGTAACTACTGGACTGTCCTCCCTCTGAATTTATTCTGGGATTGTTTCTTCATTAAACGTGCTAATGAACGTGTTCAGTACATTGAATTGAATTGAATTCAATTCAATGTTATTTATATAGTGTCTAATACAACAAAAGTTGTCTCTAGGATCTTTCCAGACACCAGAACATAAACCCCCGAGCAATTGTTACATAAACAATGGCAGGTAAAAACTCCCCTAGTGGGAGAAAAACCTTAAGCCAAACAGTGGCAAGAAAAACTCCCCTTTAGGAGGGAAGAAACCTGGACCAGGCGCAGGCAGGTGGAAGCAGCAGCGGGAACCCCCACTGGTGGAAACGCGCCTATGGGGTAATATTATTAGACAGCATGCAGATAATTTCTATTGCTTTGCTGATGTAAAGTATCTCACTAGCACAACTGCACTCCATTGTTCTTATAGCTCAACTCAAAACATACTGGAGAACGAGAAGTATTTTGCGTCAACAGGTAACTTTACATCTGAGCAGACTAGATTCACATGTGGAGTTCCCCAAGGTTCCATCCTGGGACGTCTTCTGTTCAACATCCACATGCTCCCACTGGAACAGATTATAACCAACAACAAAATGAACTACCATAGCTATACAGATGACACACAGATGTATATTGCAATGTCACCAGGAGACCGATGCCCTGTACAGGTTTTTGGTGATTGAGGAGATTAATGACTGAAAGTGCCACAACTTTCTCCAGTTAAGCAAAAACAAAACTGAGGTAATTGTCTTTAGAGATTACAGGTCACCACAGAGCTTCAATCTAAACATCTAAAAACTACCAACCAGGCCAGAACTCTGAGTGTAGTGATGGACTAAGACCTACATTTATAACAAAGTCAGCCTACTAATATATCAGGGTTAAAATATCTGATGTCTCAGCAGGACCTGGAGATACTACTGTAGTTCAGCATTTATTTTTATAATGATGATGACTTGGTTTTACATAGCGCCCTTCAAGGCACCCAGAGCGCTTTACAGAGATAATTATTCATTCATACACATTCTCACCGGTGGTGGTAGCTACGTTTGCAGCCACAGCTGCCCTGCAGACTGACGGAAGCGTGTGGAAGGGCCGTGGATCTTCTGAAGGTGTCGTTGAAGCTTCAGGTGCTTGGAAGATCTGAAACCATAAACAGAAGAAAAATGTATTACTAATAGAGCTCCGGTGTTACCTAACGAATGAGTGGCTCCGTTAGGGAACACTGGAGCCACCGGAGCCACTCACCGGTCCGGTCCGGTTAGTGGCTCCGGTGCTCCGGAGCTCTTTTACACTCCGGAGCTCCGGAGCACCGGCTACACTACCCTGCTACACGTCATTCAGTCAGCCAGTCAGCCTAAGCTAAATACTTAGCCCATGCAATGATCATACTTGTAGACAAATATCAATAACATAAAAAAATAACGTCACTTACCGCTGACTCGTGTGCAGTTACCAGGTCCGTGCTGTTGGAACTGATCCTTTTATGAGGGTAAGTGTTGATGCAAAAACTGTCCCTCATTGTTGAAACAGCCACCGCTTGTGAACAATGGCTGAGCTCCAGCCGGTGGAGTTGGTTGTGGGCGTGGCTTCAGCAGCGGAGGAGACCTATAGATTCTGCTCTCGTCGTTACGTAACAACGGGAGCAGAATCTGAACGGCTCGTAGAAGTCACATGACACTGGAAGATCTTTTCTGTGTTGGCAGGGTGAGGGGAGACCACTTTATATATGTTAAAGGGGACATATTATGGCATTTAATGTATATTTTTAAAAGGCCTTGAATGTCTTAAAAACAATCTAAAGCTTGTTTTTTCTACATAAATCAGAAATTCAGCCTGTGGGCCATGTCTGTAGTTTTACCGCTTCTAATCTCCTTTTCTGTGAGTGATTCTGAGGGGACGGGGCTATGATAATGAGGCTCTGTGCTGATTGGCTGCTTGAATTACGTGTAGCAGGGGAGGGAACAAGCCTCGCTCCGGGGAGAAGAGCCGGCTGCGTAGCAAATCGTGTCCCATGCGAGGGAGCTTCTGCGACAAAATCAATTCCATTGCTTTTTTTTTTTTGTATTGGACTGTCCGCCCTGAGTTTAACGGTTTCAGTGTGGACAGAGAGTGTCTGATGTCACGTATATCGACGCATTAGTTGGACGTTCACATTCAGTTACACGGTGTAAACGGATCTTAAGCCTCATTTACGGTTCTGCGTTAAATCGACGCGTACCCTACGCCGTAGGCTCTGCGTTGGTGTAACGCAGAACCATAAATCAGCCTTTAGTCACCTCGTTTTACACAGTTACACCACAGTTCTTTACTCCAATTCCTCATCATTTCATTTATGTTACAAGACAAATGAATCATGTTAACTGTAAAGAAATCACAACACTGAATTTTCACAAATGGCAACTTTATTGTAAAAAAAATAAAACATAAGTTGTATATAAATAACATGTATGCACTATTGCTGGTTCAAGGAAGGACTGTGCGTCTTCTGAAGGTGTCGTTGAAGCTTCAGGTGCTTGGAAGATCTGAAACCATGAACAGAAGAAAAATGTATTACGGTACTAATAGAGCCGCCGAAGCTCCTCACCGGTCCGGTCCGTGAGCAGCTCCGGCAGCTCTGTATGCGGCGCCGGGGCTCCGGAGCTAAGCTAAATACTTGCCCATGCAAAGATCATACAAATATAAATAACATAAAAAATTAACGCCACATACCGCTGACTCATGTGCAGTTGCCGGGTCTGTGCTGTTGGAACTGATCCTTTTATGAGGGTAAATGTCGATGCAAAACCTCATTTTAACTCTCCCTCGCTGTTGAAACAGCCACACGATTCCCCGCTTCTAAACAATGGCTGAAGCTCAAGTCGGTGGAGAGAGCTGGTTGTGGGCGTGGTTTCAGCAGCGGAGGCCGACCTATGGAAATGAGCGCCTGTTGTGACGTCACGACAGGCGCAGATTCTGAACGGCTCGTAGATAGTCACATGACACTGGGGGATTCTGCCGGGCGGGGGTACAGACCTTGCAGAAATTCATGGGATTTCATCTTTCCTGTGTTGTCAGGGTGAGGGGAGACCACTTTATATACAGTATGTTAAAACAAGAAAAAACGTGTTTTTCATAATAGGTCCCCTTTAAAGCAGCACAATGTAACGTTCAGCTTTTGTTGAGTTTGGCGGCTCCTTTGGACAAAAGCGGTAGTGCTTTACCAGAAAGAACTACATTTCCCATGAGCACCAGCGCGTACTGCCGGAAAACTCCTGTCCCCGTCGCTGCATTTGTTTTGATGAGAGAAGAAGGGACAGACTTTCAAAACGACTTTTCTGTTTTCAGCGGCCGTTTGCAGGATGGATAGCGAAGATGTAATGTATCTATTTTTTGCTAAACAATATAATATGACGATGTTGAAAATCACTAAGTTCAACTTGGTTTTATTGAAGTGAAGTCACCCCCGCCCCCCTGTCCTGTTTCAGCGTTTCTACTGCACCTTTTTCCTGTCACGGTTTTTAGAGGGATTTCTTCATAAATTAGTAGTCCAACATACTTACTGACAAAATAAAAAAATACTTTATAACCTGTGAATAACTGAATGCCCATTTCTTATATTTTGCAGATCAGCCCTGCACAATTTTACAAAATACCCGAACCCTGTGTAGCAGGACAGTCCTCGGTCCTGTGACGTCACTTCTAGTGGGCAGTGACGGTATAAAAGGGGGGTTGCAATACCTGTCTGTCTTTCTCTTGCTCCCGGGGGCCGGGCTTCGTTGCCACTTGACGTCCGTCACTTCCGCCCCTGGGTGTAGAGGCTCGTTTGGGTGTTTCTGCATGTGTCAGGCACACGAGGAATGGACACAAAATGCAGACAAAGGGAAAATGGTTCAAAAGATTTATTGGAATAATCAGAGCAGGCAAGGATCAGGCAAAAATCTGTCGAGGGGCAGGCAAAGGTCAAGGTCCAAAAAGGCTGTCAGCGAAGGCAGAGGTACCGGCAAGGGCTTAGGCAAAAACAAGGTCTGGGGTCAGAAAAAGATCAAGAGGTCAAAGGGTCAAAAACTTGGAGAACTCACTTGGCTTGATATACGGCTTGAAGGCTTGGAGAACACAAGACAATCTGGCATGGATTGAAGAGTGACTGAGGCTTAAATGCTGTGGGCCTGATTGCACCAGAGTGATTGCAGGTGTTGCCAGGTAGGTGGGGAAGAGCCAGACACACCCACTCAACCTCAGACCGTGACAGCATAATGCTTCTTCACAGGTGCAAGTGACGTGGAAGTGTCCAAGCTCATGTCACTCTGTCCCTGTGTTGAATGCTGTTGCTTATGCTGCTCACCGCTTGTACCGTTCTGTACGCTGCTTACTGCCGGTAAGTGAGCTTTCTCCTCCCGCGTCATCCTCCTTGGCGTTTCACACGCAGCAACCTGTGTGTTTGTTTACAGGTTGCGCATGTGCTGCGCTGACCTCTCTTTCCATGCCGTAATGGCCAGGACTGCCTGATTGGTAGGTGTTCAGTGACAATGGCTTTCTCTGCCAGCCACTTGTAGTTTCTTACGTTATGTTTATTTATTATTGTAGGTTAAAGATGTCCATGTAACCACCGCTAAACCCCTGCTGCTTTGCCTTGTGGAGCTACCGTGACGTTCAGACGCCGCTTTGCTGCTGCATGACTGCCTGCGTCTGCTGCTTGCTGGAGCTACCGTGTCGCTTCGGAGCTCCGTGACGTTCAGACGCTGTTTTACTGCTGAATGACTGCTTGCTTCTGCTGCTTGTTCGAGCTAACCACCGCTGCCACGGCCGACCCGGCCCGTGTTCGCTCTGCCTGGCTTGACTACTGGCTGGCTGAGCGTATTGCTGCTCCGCACGCTGTTGCTTGCTGTTCAGCCAAGTTTTATAGTGTGTGTGTGTGTGTGTGTGTGTGTGTGTGTGTGTGTGTGTGTGTGTATGTGTGAGAGAACAGTGTGGGACTTGGTTTATTGGTTGTTGTTTTGTGTGCTTGTTGGTTCTGTTTATTTGTATTTTCTTTCATTCAGGAATTTATAGTTGTTTAGTTTCAGTTATTTATATTTCTTTTGAGGTATTTGTGATTTAGCATATTTTGGGTGGCCAATAAGTCATTGTTGAGCCTAATTACGTTTAATTTAAGTCTATTCATTTCTTTTTGTGTTAATTTGTTCCCTAACTGTCCTCTGGTTTCCCCCCTCTCAGGTGCTGAGCCGACGGTGGTGGATTGGTGTCCGGTGGTGGTGCCCCCTGCCTTTTGTTGTGTGCTGTGTTTAAGTTTTTCACTTTATTTCTTTTATTGCACGTGTGGTGTTTTAAGTATCCCCTCTTAGTTGACCCATCCACACCAGAAAGTCTCAGCCCTGATTGGTCCCCTTTTTAAATCCCCCCTAGTGAATGATTTCCTTTTACTGATAATTTTTAAAAAGAGACAATTGAATAATAACACAAACCTTTTTTTGTATAAATTGAATCACTGTCTCTGCCTCACTTTGTGACGGACCTGAGTGCCTTTTCTCCTGAAATATTTTACTTTAATTTCTCTGGGTGAAACTCCCAGAGAATATCAATATGATATTAAGGTGGAAAAGTTACAGAGTGCTGCTTTAAGTACATTTGAAACTCTACAAATATCATTGATATAAAAATACAGAGCTTCCGGCCTAAGACTGACCCCTGTGGGACACCACAGGTAATATTCAGACTCTTTGACTTATGATGACCCATATGCACAAATTGATGCCTGTTTTTAATGTAGCTCTTGATCCAATCAAATGCAACCCCTCTGATGACATCCCTATCCAGTTTTTTAAGTAGTATCTCATGATCAATTGTGTCGAAAGCTTTTTTTAGATCAACAAATATTCCTATAGCATATTTCTTATCATCTATACAGTTTATTTCCTCTACCAACTCAATTACTGCCATGGAGGTTGATCTGCCTGATCTAAACCCATACTGTTAATGTTAATACAAGCTTTATTATATATATTTTTTATAGATACTTTATTAATCCTTTGCAGGAAATTAAGGTGTTACATCAGCAGCAGCAGCAGCATCAGTGCATTTTTTCATGCATGCATTCAACACAAAGATAAAAAACATATCCAATAAAAAAACAGATCACTTAGAATTAAAATTAGATTTAAAATTAAAATTAAAATGCCAATATGATGCAAAATATTTTTCGGCCGAAGGTACATTCGTCTGAAACCACAGAGGTAGGAGATAAAATCACACCTAAAACTGTTCCTACAGTCTTTTTATTCCCCAAAGGGAGCAGTTCTTGTTTTTCTATGAGTGGGGGTCTCCAGCCCGTCTATCTGAGCCAGACACCAAGAAAAACACCTACACATGTCAGTTTTATCTCCACATGGTGATGGTTTTTACTTGGGAAACTTAGCAAAAAAGTGACGTTTTATGAGGTCACTGTTGGTCCATTTGAGACATTCTTCCAAAGACTTGAGTTCTTTAGAACCTCAGTATTCTGGTTTCAGCTTTGACTCTGACCACCGACCACACCGGTGATTCTGTAGTTTTGTTGGAGGTTTAGTTTTTTTTTTAGACATTCAGGATCTTCTCTTTCCATGATGGTTTAAGCAGCTTTGTACTTTGGTGTTACATGTGCAGCAGCTGAATGTAAAAACCATATCTGAAATCAAGATTACACACACAGAAACACACACACACACACACTGACCTTTGTCCTGAATGATCTCTTACAAACGACAAAGAAGCAAACACATGGAAGGTTCATTTATGACACATTTCATACACCAACATGCTTCAGTGTCGTTTATAAAAATACATGTTTAAATTAAGCTTAAATGAATCCAAGAACCAAATAAAATAAATAGATTTTTGTTGAAATATCCAGACAAGCGCTGGGTGTGAAGAATGAAAGTTCCTACAGATCTGCAGCAGAGAAGGCTTGAAGAATATTTGCATTAACTCCTGGATATCAGACAGGTGAGCAGGTGTGTGTGTGTGTGTGTGTGTGTGTGTGTGTGTGTGTGTGTGTGTGTGTGTGTGTGTGTGTGTGTGTGTGTGTGTGTGTGTGTGTGTGTGTGTGTGTGTGTGTGTGTTAATCCACAGGTGTGTCTCTTGGAGACATCCAGAAGAGAGTCAGTGGGGGCAGGCCGAGCACTGCTGCTGAGTCCAAATGATTTGTTTTCCCAGTGATCAAAAACCGATTAATTGCCAGGAGTTTCATCTGTTCTGGTACCGTCATTGTCCATATAATCCACCAGTCATTTGTATGTGTTCGCACAGGAATCAACACCTCATCTTGGGTTTCTGGAATCTGACTTTCTGGACCCGTCCAGTGACTAATGAGAAAGATCAGCTGACGACAGGGGACCTGTCTGTATGGATGTCTGGTAGATCAGAATCAGAATCAGAATCAGGTTTATTTGGCCACGTTTGAACATGCCAGACAGGGAATATGACTCTGGTTATTTCGCTCACTGTAAAGTTAATACAAAAATGGCTCTTATTTACATATATACAATTAAAAAAAAAAAAGTGAAAGGTGCAGCAGTATGTGGTAGACATGGTTAATGAAAGGTGCATTGTCAGATGCCTTCTGACACGCTGACATCCTTTTTTAATGATGAGTATTAATGTAGAATGAGTAAGAATGATTGAGTACCACCGAAAGGTGCCTCAAATAAAATAAATGTATTATTATTTTATTATTATTATTATTATTATTATCATTATCATACCAGCTCGTCTTGTTTTTACCTCCTTTCTCAACCCAGTCTCACAGGAAAACGTGGTACAGGCTACGTTGGTCCACAATGCAAAACGTGGCAATGTTTACGATTTGCCCTCCTAAAACGTGAGATGAGAACGTTTTCCGTGGCCCATTCATTTTAATGGTTTCTTAGGTTTCGTTTCTGTCACGTGACTTTCAAGCTTTCGGCTGTGGAGGAAAAATAAAATTGCTGCCATTTCTTTGATTCTCGGTCTAAATTGTAATATTTTAAGATAGTTTCGCCATGAAAAGCAGATTTTATCATATTCATAGCAAGAAATATTGAAATTTCACAATATTTGTGTGTCTGCTTACCTCACGTCGAGCAACTTTTTTTTTTTCTTTTTTTTTTTTAAACTTACTCCTCTTCCGTGGCTCTCTCGCGGTAAAAACTTCTTCTTATTGTCATATGAGTGCGTTATCCAGGGACTATTTTGTGTACACGCGCATTGATCCGAATGCACCGGTAAGAACAACGGCGCTTTGGCGCGGAAACTAGTCCCGGCTGAAGTAGTTAACGAGCTGTAATTGTGTGACGGAGCGTGGAAATAAAGACCAACAAAAGGATTAATATTGTCTGGTATTCTTCAGGGAAATAACCTCCACATGGTGTCAGAAGTAAAGCGACTCGGACGCGGATCATGGCAAAGTTTAACCCTCCCGAGAAACTGGACTTTACTCGACCGGAGCTGTGGCCGGAGTGGCGGCAGCGGTTCCAGAGGTACCGAATGGCGACGAAGCTAAACCTGGAAGACGGGGACGTGCAGGTTAGCACTCTGCTCTATGCGCTCGGCAAAGAGGCTGAGCAGGTTTTCAACACTTTTGTGTTCGGGGAGGATGAAGATGCTGATGAATATGAGACTGTGTTGGAGAAATTGAACACATACTTCATTCCTAAAGTGAACGTTATCCACGAAAGGGCTCGTTTTTATCTCAGAGCTCAGAAGCACGGTGAATCGGCAGAGGAATATATTCGCACCCTCTATGAGCTGGCTGAGACCTGTCAGTTTGGTCCGGCGAAAATTGAGAATATTCGGGACAGACTGGTCATCGGGATTGTGGATAAGGAGTTATCTGAAAAACTACAGCTGACAGCGGACTTAACACTGGAAAGAGCAGTGGAGATTGTGAGACAGTCGGAACAGATAAAAGGACAAATAAGCCAGCAGGCCAGAGCTAACTCGACTGACGCCAGCTACCTCAGTGAAGTGGCGCGAACACATGCGCGCGCAGCTCCCACCCCGCAGTACAGGGGAAGGGGAAAAAGGCACGGTGGTTTCCACACCGCGAGCCCAGGACACCGCGGCGACAGGTTCAAGTGCTTCAGGTGCGGTAAGGATCACCCCAAACACGCAGCCTGCGCAGCTAGAAATGCTCAGTGCAGAAACTGCCATAAGACTGGACATTTTGCGGTGGTTTGTCGCTCCGCCAGAGTGAACGAGGTAACCACAGTGGGACTGGAGGCTGACCACAGCGGCAGACATTTTTTAGGTGAGATCAAAGCAAAGTACACCTACGTTGCAGACACTAATTCACCATGGACTGTTAAACTACTCATCAGAGACACTCCTGTGACCTTCAAAATTGATACAGGCGCAGATACCAGCGTGATTTCAGATGAAACATTCCACAAGCTCAAACACCTGCCCTCGTTAGAAAGCGATGACATGGACTTTGACAGCCCAGGGGGGAAACTTGATGGTCTAGGACAGTTCACAGCTTTAACAACGTATAAAGGCCGACGATACAAGTTCGTCATACATGTGGTCAAAACGAACAGCTGCAGCAACCTCCTAGGCCGAGCTGTCGCAGTGGCTATGGGACTGGTGAAAAGAGTGGATGAGGTTCAAGGCACGTTTGATACAGAGGTGGGCCTCTTGAAGATAAAGCCCGTCAAAATATGCCTTCGAGACGATGCTGTTCCGTACAGCGTGAACATCGCGAGGAGAGTATCTGCACCCATGCTCCCTAAAGTTAAAGCTGAACTGGAGAGGATGGTAAAGTGTGGTGTCATTGAGGAAGTGACAGAACCAACGGAGTGGTGCGCCCCGATGGTCCCGGTACCCAAACGAACAGCTGATGTGAGGATCTGTGTTGATTTAAAAAGACTTAATACGGCAGTTAAAAGGGAGAGGTATGTCTTACCCACCATAGACGACATACTGCCACGACTGGCAGAGTCCCGAGTGTTCTCCCTGCTTGACGCGGCTAGTGGCTTCTGGCAAATCCCGCTGGAGAAGGAAACAGCCAAGCTGACCACGTTCATCACTCCCATGGGGAGATATTTCTTCAAGCGGCTCCCGTTTGGGATCTCCAGTGCACCAGAGATTTTTCAGAGGGAGATGTCGGTGCTGTTCAGAGGCCAGGAAGGGGTCGAGGTGTACATGGATGATATTCTCGTCCACGGCAGGGATGAGAAAGAGCACGAAAAGAGACTCCAGAACGTCCTGCAGATCCTGGAGAGAGCAGGTTTGAAGCTTAACGACAGAAAGTGTCGCCTGCGCCAAAAGCAGCTGAACTACCTGGGGCACCTCATCGATGAAGAGGGCATCCGCCCTGACCCCTCAAAAGTAAGTGCCATCACAGAGCTACAGCCACCAGATGACATACCAGGCCTCCGGAGGTTCCTGGGTATGGTTCATTATTTGGGTAGATACCTGCCCAACCTGTCAGAGGTGATAAAACCCCTGAACAACCTGCTGAAAACTGACGCAGCATGGACGTGGGATGCAGCACAAGTCGACGCCTTCAACAAGGTAAAACAACTCATCTCCACAGCACCCACACTGGCATTCTATGATATAAATAAACCTACAATAGTGAGTGCAGATGCAAGTAGCTTCGGGCTGGGTGGCGTACTGCTACAGCGCCATGCTGAGGGACTGAAACCAGTAGCTTTCTGCTCCAGAACATTAACAGATGCAGAACAGCGCTACGCGCAGATAGAAAAAGAGTGCTTGGCGGTCGTTTGGGCCTGCGAGAGGTTCTCCACCTACCTGTATGGACTAGACAGCTTCACAGTTCACACAGACCACAAACCGCTAACACCACTGATCAACAACAAAGACCTCGACATGGTTCCCCTGAGGTGCCAACGTCTGCTCATGCGTCTGATGAGGTACAACCCCACTGCAGAGTACGTGCCGGGGAAAACACTAACTGTAGCTGACACACTGTCCAGACAGCCACTACCTGTTATAAAAAGTGAAATATCAGAACTGACCTGTGATGTTTCAGTGTTCGAGGATGCAGCCCACACAGCATGGCCAGTGTCGCCCTCCAAGCTGGAGCGGATCAAGCAAGAGACAAGTACCGACAGTGACCTGCAGGTGGTGAGTAAACTGGTGACATGTGGGTGGCCAAAGCACGTGGGTAACGTCCCAGTAGAAGCCAAAGCATACCACCAATGGGGTAACAGCCTGTCGACCTCAAAGGGACTTTTGTTGTATGGAGACAGAATTGTTATTCCACACAGCATGAGAGGTGACATACTCCACCGTTTGCATGATGGACATCAGGGCATTACTAAGTGTCACGAGAGGGCACGAATGAGTGTGTGGTGGCCCGGACTAGAGAAGCAGATCCAAGAACTGGTGAAAAAGTGCCCTGAATGCATGCAGATCAGACCGACACAGAGGAAGGAGCCTCTGATGACAACACTACTGCCTCAAAGGCCATGGCAGAAAGTCGGAGCTGACATCTGTGAGTATGACAAGAGAAACTATCTGATTGTCATCGACTATTTCTCTCGTTATTTGGAGATAGCACACCTACCTGACATGACTAGTAGGACCACCTGTGCGCGACTGAAGAACATCTTCGCCAGGTGGGGGTGTCCAGATGAGCTACACACAGACAACGGACGACAGTTTTCAAGTAAGGAGTTTCAAGGCTTTTCTGTGGCGTATGACTTTAAACATATCACCTCCAGCCCTTACTACCCTCAGTCCAACGGTGAGGCTGAGAGGGCGGTTCAAACGGCGAAAAAGATCCTTCGACAGGCCGACCCGTTCCTGGCTCTTATGTGCTACAGAGCCACACCGCTACAAGCCACGGGTGCCAGCCCTTCACAGCTCATGTTGGGCCGTCAGATTAAGACAACTGTGCCCACAGTCGACAAAGTCCTCACTCCAAAGTGGCCTGACTTCACAAAGGTGCGTAAAGCTGACGCCAAGGCGAAGGAGAACTACAGGCGGAATTACAACAGGCGCTACGGTGTCAGAGCACTCCCACCTCTCAGGGAAGGAGAGAGAGTAGTGATGAAACTCGACGGAGAGTCAGAATGGAGGACAACAGGGACAGTCCAACAACCACACACAACACCAAGGTCCTACCTGATCCAGACGGACCGCGGAACACTGCGGAGGAACAGGCGCCACCTGCGCCCAACCTTCCTTCCTGTTCAACAGCCAGAGGCAGAGAGCACACTGTCGAGTGAGCAACCATCATCACCCCTCTGCTCACCTCCAGGTTCACCTGTCAGAGGGATCGTTCCAGCAGAGCCTGGGGTTCAGGCTCAGGTGACTTCCAGGGGAAGAGTCATCCGTCCTCCAGACAGATTCAAAGACTTTGTGTGTTCTTAACACATAGCTTGCCAACAACGGAGCAGAATAATCTCCGGCAGCTATGGAGGTGAATGGGTAGTCTACCCCATAACCTCAGGGAAATAGGGATAGAATAGAAAAAAAAAAAGAATGCAAATGTGCAATGTTAATGCTATTCATCCCATTGTGTTACGGCATTTTCCTGCATTGTTCATGAGTGGCTGACGAATAATATGTTAAGTTGCAGTGTATTACCAGCCTCGATTGTATAATTATTTACAGTAGGGACACTGCAAGTTTTTGAGTTATTGTTTTCATATGTTTGTGTCTACGACTCAAAAGAGGGGAGATGTCATATGAGTGCGTTATCCAGGGACTATTTTGTGTACACGCGCATTGATCCGAATGCACCGGTAAGAACAACGGCGCTTTGGCGCGGAAACTAGTCCCGGCTGAAGTAGTTAACGAGCTGTAATTGTGTGACGGAGCGTGGAAATAAAGACCAACAAAAGGATTAATATTGTCTGGTATTCTTCAGGGAAATAACCTCCACACTTATAATTACCCGCGGCCCATTCTGACACCATGTGTTGTCTGTCTTAATATATATGTATATAGCACACGAGGCGTGTAGCTGGTCTCATCAAGAGGTTTATCTGGCTGCCATGGCAACAACAACTGACGCTTTGAGCTGGCGTGCTGCTGAAGCTACTGCGCATGTGCTAAGCACCTAGGGCATGCTGGGTAATGGAGTTCCTACACAGTAATCCATACAAAACAGGAAACCAAGTGGCTTATATGCTATTTTAATTACTTTTAATATTAGGTAGTTGTGTGAACTGTTAAGATATTATATTTTCTATAACTTTAGATGATATTATTTCAACATAGAACAACATAAAACGGCTTTTAGTGTCCCCAGGGTGAAACATTTCTTCTTTGAATTTCAGCACCCCAGTGTTTTTGTGAGACAACCCGGAAATTATTGCTGGCTCCAAAAAAAAGCATGTTGTTTTTTTATTATACCTTTTATTTGACAAGGCAATCACTAAATTAATTAATTTTATGCTGCGTAAATGCAACCTATAAATAATTATCCATACATATATGTTCCTTAGAATATATTGGACACTGGACAATGTAAACCTTTTTTTTGGTAATGAATTATCTCTGGCTTGACAACTCGCCAGATCGTTTAGTGTATGTGGTGGTTTTATTTTGGAGGGGTGCAGCGTAAGCAATAATATTAAGACTTATTATTTTATCCGAAAACAATTGCATTTTTGAGGCGCATAACTTACTCGAAAAGTTGTGAAACTTGGCACGCACGTCCCATGTGGCGAAAAATTACGTATTCTAATAGTGTCAAAAAGGGGCGTGACCTAATGGCTCACCAGCGCCCCCTAGAAAACTTTGTGCCTCAAGCCCCACGATACGGTTTGACGTAGATGCACGAAAATCGGTACACACTTGTATCATGTCGCAACTTAAAAAAAAGTCTCTTGGCGCCATGGCCGAAACCCAACAGGAAGTCGGCCATTTTGAATTAATCGTGTAATTTTGGCGCAATTTATGCCATTTTTATTTATTTATGCCAGTCTAAATAACCTGGTTATTTAGACTGGCTTTTAATACATAGTATTGATGTGAAATATTCTTAATTTAATTTTAATGGTTTTATTATGTTGTTTTTAAATTGTTTTGTTTTAATGTGGATTTTAATGGAAAGCACTTTGGTCACCCTGTGTGTTGTAAAGGGCTTTATAAATAAAGATTGATTGATTGATTGATTGATTGATTGATTGATTGATTTTCACGTGTCGTACTTTAACGAACTCCTCCTAGCAGGATCGTCCGTTCGACATAAAACTCGCTCAGGAGACACAAAAGACGTTAACCATGAAAAGTTATCAAAATCGTGATTTTTCGTGAAATGGCGTGGCCGTGGCGCCGCGTCAAACTTCAACACTAAACAGGAAGTGATACTAGTAGCTGATTGGCCGATATGTGATCCTCATCATCATCATCACCTTCATCATCACCTTCATCATCATCATCACCATCACCTTCATCATCATCACCATCATCATCGTCGTCATATTCATCATCATCATCATCATCATCATCATCATCGTCATATTCATCATCATCGTCATATTCATTATCATCGTCATCGTCATCATCGTCATATTCATCATCATCATCATCATCATCATCATCATCACCTTCATCATCATCATCAACACCATCATCATCATCATCATCCTCATCACCTTCATCATCATCATCAACACCATCATCAACACCATCATCATCATCATCCTCATCACCTTCATCATCATCATCATCATCATCATCGTCATATTCATCATCACCTTCATCATCATCATCACCATCACCTTCATCATCATCACCATCATCATCATCATCATCGTCGTCATCGTCATTGTCGTCATATTCATCATCATCATCATCGTCATATTCATCATCATCGTCATCATCCTCATCCTCATCACCTTCATCATCACCATCATCAACATCATCATCATCATCATCATCCTCATCATCCTCATCCCCTTCATCATCATCATCATCATCATCAATTGGTGGAAATTGCACGCGCAAGGTCCCGTTCATCGCTGCCTGCAGCTTTAATTTCACTTATGTTTACAACATGTAGAGTAATTAATTGGGCAGCGAAGCCTCTGTGTTTTTATATAGGTTTGTCGAGTTGTTAATAAAGTCGATCACATCGAAAAGTACAGGTCCGATCTGCACCAAACTAACATCTGTCTGTTCAGGGGATGCCCCCAAACAACATATAAAAAATTCAGACTCCTAGCTAAAAGCGTTAGTGAATAGGCCCCATTCCATTAGTCAGGAGGCTCTCAGACCTATACGATTCTAAACCCTACTAACCAGCCAGGACGTTTTGGAGGAAACACTGTTGCAGAAGTCATAGAAGTCTGAATTTTCTATATGTTGTTTGGGGGCATCCCCTGAACAGACAAACGTTAGTTTGGTGCAGATCGGACCTGTACTTTTCGATGGGCGGGGCTTTGAAACTTCACCTTTTCCAACATTTGAACGGACGCCGTTGCCACAACATTTGACCAAACCAAGTAAAACTTGACCTGTGGCCTCCATATGGGGCCTTGATTGGGCTTGCCAAGTCTCAACTCTGTGAACCCTCTGCAACGCCAACTAGCTCTGTGGAAGTCGTACAGCCACGGGACCAAAAGATCCTAGCAAAGGTCCTTCTGCATTGCAACATAGTCAAAAATCAGCCTCCCAGCTCAAAGCGCAATTATTCAAAAAACACACAAAAAAAGCCCGGAAAAGGCACCACACACGGTGACCTTTGGCACTTCCGAAGGTCGCACGGGTCTGGACCTCGGCACAGTGGATGAGAGTCACCTCCTGTAACAGAGTCTAGAATTTCAGACTCGTAGCTCAAAGCGTTAGTGAACTGTGCAAAAATAGACACGAAATAGGCTTTGCAGGCCCGAAAAAGCAACACATGCAGTGACCTTTGACACTTCCGAAGGTCACACAGATCTGAAACTCGGCACAGTGGATGAGAGTCACCTCCTGATACAGAGTCTAGAATTTCAGACTCCTAGCTCAAAGCGTTAGTGAACTGTGCAAAAATAGACACGAAATAGGCTTTGCAGGCCCGAAAAAGCAACACATGCGGTGACCTTTGACACTTCCGAAGGTCACACAGATCTGAAACTCGGCACAGTGGATGAGAGTCACCTCCTGATACAGAGTCTAGAATTTCAGACTCCTAGCTCAAAGCGTTAGTGAACTGTGCAAATTTAGCCACTATAACAAAGAATAATATATGAATAATAATAATGTCATAATCCGTGTATATATCACGACAACGGATCACATTGACTTTGCATGGTACAATATCTGTGGTGCTCACACGGAATTATACCATTTTCCGTGTATATATAGTTCCATGGAAAATAGTGGTGAGAGGTCATGGGCATTTCACAGATTTTTGTGAGATCAGATTGCCTGGCAGCTTTTCAAGCTGGGGGCTGGGCCTTTTAAATCTGTTTTTATTTTTTTTTACTTTATTAACAACTCGACAAACCTATATAAAAACACAGAGGCTTCGCTGCCCAATTAATTACTCTACATGTTGTAAACATAAGTGAAATTAAAGCTGCAGGCAGCGATGAACGGGACCTTGCGCGTGCAATTTCCACCAATTGATGATGATGATGATGATGATGAAGGGGATGAGGATGATGAGGATGATGATGATGATGATGATGTTGATGATGGTGATGATGAAGGTGATGAGGATGAGGATGATGACGATCATGATGAATATGACGATGATGATGATGATGAATATGACGACAATGACGATGACGACGATGATGATGATGATGATGGTGATGATGATGAAGGTGATGGTGATGATGATGATGAAGGTGATGATGAATATGACGATGATGATGATGATGATGATGATGAAGGTGATGAGGATGATGATGATGATGGTGTTGATGATGGTGTTGATGATGATGATGAAGGTGATGAGGATGATGATGATGATGATGATGATGGTGTTGATGATGATGATGGTGTTGATGATGATGATGAAGGTGATGATGATGATGAAGATGATAATGAATATGACGATGATGATGAATATGACGATGATGATGATGATGATGATGATGATGAATATGACGACGATGATGATGGTGATGATGATGAAGGTGATGGTGATGATGATGATGAAGGTGATGATGAAGGTGATGATGATGATGAGGATCACATATCGGCCAATCAGCTACTAGTATCACTTCCTGTTTAGTGTTGAAGTTTGACGCGGTGCCACGGCCACGCCATTTCACGAAAAATCATGTTGTAAACATAAGTGAAATTAAAGCTGCAGGCAGCGATGAACGGAACCTTGCGCATGCAATTTCCACCAATTGATGATGATGAAGGTGAGGATGATGATGATGATGACGATGATGATGATGATGATGATGGTGTTGATGATGATGATGATGATGGTGTTGATGATGATGATGATGATGATGAAGGTGATGATGATGATGATGATGATGATGATGATGATGAATATGATGACGATGACGACGACGACGACGACGATGATGATGATGATGATGATGAAGGTGATGGTGATGATGATGATGAAGGTGATGATGAAGGTGATGATGATGATGATGATGGTGGTGATGGTGATGATGATGAGGATCACATATCGGCCAATCAGCTACTAGTATCACTTCCTGTTTAGTGTTGAAGTTTGACGCGGCGCCACGGCCACGCCATTTCACGAAAAATCACGATTTTGATAACTTTTCATGGTTAACGTCTTTTGTGTCTCCTGAGCGAGTTTTATGTCGAACGGACGATCCTGCTAGGAGGAGTTCGTTAAAGTACGAGACGTGAAAATCAATCAATCAATCAATCAATCAATCTTTATTTATAAAGCCCTTTACAACACACAGGGTGACCAAAGTGCTTTCCATTAAAATCCACATTAAAACAAAACAATTTAAAAACAACATAATAAAACCATTAAAATTAAATTAAGAATATTTCACATCAATACTATGTATTAAAAGCCAGTCTAAATAACCAGGTTATTTAGACTGGCATAAATAAATAAAAATGGCATAAATTGCGCCAAAATTACACGATTAATTCAAAATGGCCGACTTCCTGTTGGGTTTCGGCCATGGCGCCAAGAGACTTTTTTTTAAGTTGCGACATGATACAAGTGTGTACCGATTTTCGTGCATTTACGTCAAACCGTATCGTGGGGCTTGAGGCACAAAGTTTTCTAGGGGGCGCTGGTGAGCCATTAGGTCACGCCCCTTTTTGACACTATTAGAATACGTAATTTTTCGCCACATGGGACGTGCGTGCCAAGTTTCACAACTTTTCGAGTAAGTTATGCGCCTCAAAAATGCAATTGTTTTCGGATAAAATAATAAGTCTTAAAAGGAACCCTGCATATTAAGACATGTAGGTCTTAAAAGATAAATGTTGGTATCAATTATAACAATGTGATATAAAAAACCTTGTTGATGTCTTCGTTTTTATAAAATTTGAAAATATAATTTAACATGTAGGTCGCCATTGTTTTTTAAATTCTGGGTAGTACGTCACACGGTGGCACCTGCTAACCCCCGTCCACTGTTCTGACACCCAGAAACAGATGAAAACACAGCTAAACAGGTGACGGCGCACCAGAAACACAGATGAAAACACAGCTGAACATTAAGGTGACGGCGCACCTACAAAAAAGTAAAATAAAATTAAAAAAAAGTGCAGCCCCATACAGCATGAACTATAAAAACACCATAAAACTCAGATAGACTAACAGACCACACGTTTCAACTAGCAGATAACCGATGCTACAATAAAAACCCCAGCCAGATCTGGCGTCATTAAATTAAATAAAGATGTTCTTGCCTATTTGAAGCGAAGTCTGCGCCTCCCGTTTCGTCAAAGTCCCGGGCCAGTCCCCTTAGCCTCTGGTCTGTCATCACCCAGCACCGAAGCCGGTTTTAGGGGGGAGAGGGGGGGGTATGCCCACTCAAACGTGCATATTGCCCACCGGCGTCTCCATTCCGGCGGCGGCAGCGAGAGCGGAGAGCGGAGAGCGGAGAGCGGGTGGCGGAGCGCTGCGGGCTGTAGAGCCCAGGCTACGCAGACTACGGCGTAGCCTACGCAGGCTACGGCGTAGCCTACGCCGTCTACGCCGTAGGCTACGCCGTCTACGCAGGAGCCTAATGCACTGGTAAGATGCGCACAACATTGATCATTTTTGCAGATCTCCCGTGCATCACAGAACTTTGATCCAGTTTGCCTGAACCGAGACGTCTTATGGGCTCCCTCGTCAGCCTCCACGGCCGGGAGAGAGCTGCTCAACTATGTTTTAGATACCTGTCCCAGTTAAACTAATGGGGCTTATCTTCCCAGAGCCACCGTCGTACGTCATCGCCCCCAGAATACATTGCGCAGGTAAAACATGGCGCCTCCCGCAGGTCAAAATATGTAATAAACATTGTAGATTTTTAAAGCAATTAGATTATTTTATGTGTTTCTAACAACATATTTTAGTATAAGAGAACAATTGTGGCTAATTAGGGACTACATGTCTTAATATGTAGGGTTCCCTTTAATATTATTGCTTACGCTGCACCCCTCCAAAATAAAACCACCACATACACTAAACGATCTGGCGAGTTGTCAAGCCAGAGATAATTCATTACCAAAAAAAAGGTTTACATTGTCCAGTGTCCAATATATTCTAAGGAACATATATGTATGGATAATTATTTATAGGTTGCATTTACGCAGCATAAAATTAATTAATTTAGTGATTGCCTTGTCAAATAAAAGGTATAATAAAAAAACAACATGCTTTTTTTTGGAGCCAGCAATAATTTCCGGGTTGTCTCACAAAAACACTGGGGTGCTGAAATTCAAAGAAGAAATGTTTCACCCTGGGGACACTAAAAGCCGTTTTATGTTGTTCTATGTTGAAATAATATCATCTAAAGTTATAGAAAATATAATATCTTAACAGTTCACACAACTACCTAATATTAAAAGTAATTAAAATAGCATATAAGCCACTTGGTTTCCTGTTTTGTATGGATTACTGTGTAGGAACTCCATTACCCAGCATGCCCTAGGTGCTTAGCACATGCGCAGTAGCTTCAGCAGCACGCCAGCTCAAAGCGTCAGTTGTTGTTGCCATGGCAGCCAGATAAACGTCTTGATGAGACCAGCTACACGCCTCGTGTGCTATATACATATATATTAAGACAGACAACACATGGTGTCAGAATGGGCCGCGGGTAATTATAAGAAGAAGTTTTTACCGCGAGAGAGCCACGGAAGAGGAGTAAGTTTAAAAAAAAAAAAAAAAAAAAAAAGTTGCTCGACGTGAGGTAAGCAGACACACAAATATTGTGAAATTTCAATATTTCTTGCTATGAATATGATAAAATCTGCTTTTCATGGCGAAACTATCTTAAAATATTACAATTTAGACCGAGAATCAAAGAAATGGCAGCAATTTTATTTTTCCTCCACAGCCGAAAGCTTGAAAGTCACGTGACAGAAACGAAACCTAAGAAACCATTAAAATGAATGGGCCACGGAAAACGTTCTCATCTCACGTTTTAGGAGGGCAAATCGTAAACATTGCCACGTTTTGCATTGTGGACCAACGTAGCCTGTACCACGTTTTCCTGTGAGACTGGGTTGCCTTTCTATGTATTTCTTGTCTTTGACATTTCGTTTCAAATCCACAACTTAAAACTTTGTAAAAAATACTTTAATTTGAGATAAGCCCGGTGCTGTTGGGTATCTGTGACGGTATGAGGCTACATTCCTGCACACAGTTTGTGTTCAGTGTTCATCTGTGAGGGTATCGTTACTGTTGACACATTCATACGGGTTTATGGCAACACAGGCTCACACATGTGGCATTCAGCAACACCAACTAAATACTGCATGTATTCATTTTTTTACCAAGTTTTTCATTAAAATACAGAATTTAAATCATTTTTACAAACAACTGCATTCAGTTTTACTTTTTCTTTAAGTCTCAGGCTTTATTCACTTTTTAAATATTTAATCCACTCAATTCAATGAAATATACAGGACTGTCTCAGAAAATTTGAATATTGTTATAAGGTCCTTTATTTTCTGTAATGCAAAAATGTCATACATTCTAATCTGGATTCATTACAAATCAACTGAAATATTGCAAGCCTTTTATTATTTTAATATTGCTGATCATGGTTTACAGCTTAAGAAAACTCAAATATCCTATCTCAAACAATTAGAATATTCTGGGAATCTTAATCTTAAACTGTAAGCCATAATCAGTAATATTAAAATAATAAAAGACTTGCAATATTTCAGTTGGTACCGTCATTGGGAACGGGAACTGGATTCTCACTGAATAGTTTGAAATGAACTGGACTATCTCTGCTCAGGTTAAACATTAGTTTTATGCAAACTATCTTAACTCCATCCAACGGTGGATTCCTGCAGCATCCATGGTGTCATCAGGGAGGGATGTGGAGGCGTTGACCGTATGGAGCCCTGAGACGAGTGTGTCAGCAGATGATTGGCCGGTCACAGACGAGATATGAAGACTTTAAAACAGCCCTCTGTTCTGACCAGAGCATCTTCTTCTGGAGGAAAACCGTCTCAGCAGCGTGATGAAGACTTGTGTGGTCCTCGCTCTCTTCCTGATGGCAGGTGAGTTCATGGCTCCTCATCAGCTGTTGCAGTTCTTTGAGACGTTCTCAGCTGGAAACACCAATGTTCCTGACCTGTGTGTGTGTGTGTGTGTGTGTGTGTGTGTGTGTGTGTGTGTGTGTGTGTGTGTGTGTGTGTGTGTTTATCCACAGGTGTGTCTCTTGGAGACATCCAGAAGAGAGTCAATAATGGAAGGAAGTGCACCGCTGATGAAACCAAATCTTTTGTTTTCATTACCGAGTGTTCTGGTACCGTCATTGGCAACGGGAACTGGATTATCACTGCAAAACACTGCGAGGATGATGGAGGGTAAGTTTCCCAAACTGTAGTTTGAAATGAACATTGTTGGACACTCATGAACACTCATGAACTTTCCTCCACCGTGAGCTTTTCTCACTCCAGTGCAGCAGCAGCAGGTGAGGGTGTGTGTCCTCTGTGGGTGAACCTGGGGCCTGTACTACGAAGCGGGATTTGGGGTTAGCGAGGTAACTTCAGGTTTAACCCTGGGTTTTCAGGACTACGACGGTGGTTCACTTCTTAGCGGGGCACATCGCCATGGTAACTTATGCTGAACCGCTAACCTGCTCCGGAGCAGGTTATGTTCGAGATACAGATCACCGGGTATAAAAGCACCGCCCACTGACCAATCAGCTCTCTTGGAAAATGACATGCCCTTTCGAAGAGAATCCAGTGGAGCTCGGTGCGCGGATCGTGAGAGGATCCCTCCGAAGAGAACGCGTATTCAGGGACCACCAAAACCCCTTTGCTTTCCCTGATGAGTACCTGTATGAACGATCCAAAAAAAAAAGGAAAAAAAAAAAAAAGAGGTGGAGGAGAAAATAAAAAATCAATCAATCAATGAATAAATAAAACAAATCATCACCCAAAATCCGATGTACAGTCAATCCAAAACTAATACCAATTAAATAAATAAATCAAGAAGAAATGAAAAAGAAGATGCATTTGTAAGGGGATAGCAAAAAAGGGATTTTCAATTTCGTCCCTCGAACATTCTGAGAAGTCACTTTAAAATACTAAATACCCCCCTCCTGAAAAAATAAAAAATTAAATAAAATAAATAAAAAAACCCAATTCTTTGGTACAGCATCAGCACAAGTTATCGGTCAACAACAATACTTATAGAACCAATATATACAGACTGTCTCAGAAAATTAGAATATTGTGATTTTCTGTAATGCAAACACAAAAACAAAAAAAATGTCATACATTCTGGATTCATTACAAATCAACTGAAATATCGCAAGCCTTTTATTATTTTAATATTGCTGATCATGGTTTACAGTTTAAGATTAAGATTCCCAGAATATTCAAATATATGTTTATATCCCTATGAATTTACGCATTTATACAGTCAGCGATCTTTTGCCAGCTGTCTTTCCTGCATTTTGCAGCTGCAACTGTGTTGCTTTTTGCCTGTATTATATGCCTATACTCATCATATTTCCGTAAAATTATTGTTTGCTCTTCGCTACTGAAATAACCGCTCTGACAGCGGACTTCTCCATGCTTGCGATTGGTCATGCGCTGAAAACACCGCCCCTTTTATGTGCACGCGCTCATATCCAGATTGGAGAAACCTGGGTTGATATACCGAGTTGATAACCGCCGTCGTGTGACCGCTTAGCGTGATTGCAATTGTCCCGCTTAGTGAATCTGGATAAGGAAAAGATATCCTGGATATGTTGAACTTGCTTCGTAGTACAGGCCCCTGGTTGGTGTTTAGATCATGATCAGTCTGGTAAACTGAAGGTAAACTTTCATTCTGGTTCAGATTTAACTCATGATGAATGTGTTCTTGCTCATCTGTCAGGCTCGACAGGCTAATCAGGTGGTTTTCCCCAACCAAAATTAAGGACGTCACCTTAACTCAAACAATCACCTTGGAGAAAACTTTTAAACACGCGACTGCTGACGTCATGCTGATCAAAGTGAACACCAGCATGGAGGGTATGCCCTTGGTGCCTGAAGCTGTCTGCAGCCAAGTCCTGAACCAAATAAGCCCCACAAACACTGTACCGATGGTCGTTCCTGCTCGGCACACGAAGGAGGAGGACAAAACTTGTGAGACATTACAGACTTGATTTACACTAAATGAACAAAGCTCATTATCCAACTCTAACTGCATGAAGCACCAACATTTATTTCCTTTAAACCCCTTTTTACTGGATGAATCTCTAGTAGAAATGTTGATCTTGCTGTTTGATATATATAAAGTTTTTTGCAAATAAATGATAAAAAGGAGACACTTAAGTCTAGAAATGACAACCTTTTTATATTATATGATTTTTAAATGTGTGATCATTTTACTTTATATAAACTTGTGTCTTAAATGAGTTATTGTGTTTGTAATGACTAAAAAGAAACAAGGAACCACTGAAATGAAAGGTTCTGTCATCATCACACAACCATAGAGTCTTTATTAGATGATGGTTGTTTCTACTGCGTTAAAACATACACATAAAAAAACTGGGTGACAAAAATTTGAATTGTCAAACGAATCCTTGTTTTTTATTCATTCAGGGAAAGATGTTTCCATGTGTGCCGACATCAACGTGAATGGACGGGGCACTATTAGGAAAACCAATGTCTTGCTCTGGAGTCCTGATGGCTGCGACACCTGTAAGGTAAGTACCAGACTGTCTTTGACCCCATCAGACGTTGGTCAGTGGTTTGTAGTAAGTAGTAGTAAATATTTATTTCGGTCAGTCACAAACAAAAATGAAAAATCAACAAACAAGATAACACAGGTTTTTCCCTGGTCAACATTGTGATTTGACCGAAAAGGTCTGGGCTTGAAGCATAAAGCTTATCTTGCCCACCTTTTAACAGAATAAAATATACAAAAAAACAAATGAAGTATCATAAGTCTACACAGAATAATAATAATAGTAATAATAATAATAATAATAATAGTTATAATAATAATAATAATAATAATAATAATAATAATAACAATAATAATGATGGTGATGATAATAGTAATAGTAATAATAATAATAATAATTAAAGCTGCAAGCAGCGATGAACGGGCCCTCGCACTCACGGCCACCGCCCCCCATAAGCATATCAGAAATGACACCACCCACGACTCTCTATGTCAAACCATTCAAAAGTTATAGCAGAAAAAAGGGACAACCAATCAGAAGAAGGGGCGGGGCTAAATCAGGCCAATGAAGGTCAAGGACTCCATACAGAATGTGATGACACCACCCACGACTCTCTATGTCAAACCATTCAAAAGTTATAGCAGAAAATCGGGACAACCAATCAGAAGAAGGGGCGGGGCTAATTTTCACCAATTATGGTCAAGGACTCAATACCGAGTCCCATGACACCACCCACAACTTCCTATGTCAAACCATTCAAAAGTTATAGCAGAAAAAAGGGACAACCAATCAGAAGAAGGGGCGGGGCTAATTCAGGCCAATGAAGGTCAATGACTCCATACAGAATGTGATGACACCACCCTCGACTCTCTATGTCAAACCATTCAAAAGTTATAGCAGAAAATCGGGACAACCAATCAGAAGAAGGGGCGGGGCTAATTTTCGCCAATTATGGTCAAGGACTCAATACCGAGTCCCATGATACCACCCACGACTCTTTATGTCAAACCTTTCAAAAGTTATGGCAGAGAAAAGTATTCTAGTGGGCGCTGTTGAGCCGTTAGGCCACGCCCATTAATGCAAACCATGAAAAATCTAATTAATCGCCAGGCCTGGCTTGCCCATAGGAAAAACAACACCAACCGCCGCTGAGTTTGTGTGCAGTTTCCCATTGAAACAATATCTCACACTACTGAGGTTAGATGAAAAACATTAATTAGATGAAGTTGGTAATTAAAGGAGCATGAGGCAGGATTGAGGCAGGATTTATGAAAAAAATGTGTATACGTTTTAAGTTTTCTAGTAATAATGTCAGATGAAGCGTTCCAAACCAAAAAGAATGAGCCCTCTAGTGTATCTCTCCGTTGCCTTGAACAGGCTGTGTGCTGCAAAATGTGCTGCAATTGTGCCCGGAATTTCCCGCGCTGTCCTGCGGATGTGACGTCACATGACGCAGCATGCGCGTTCTCCCCCTCTCCCGTGCCGGCTTCACTGTTGGCTGCAATACCCCCAACGGCCTTCGTGGCGGAGGGTGGCGCTAGAGAGTCTCATTTCTTAAAAGGAGCCTCAAGCTCCTTTAAAGATTACAATATTTAGATATCACTCATCACACCAGTAAACAGGAGAAACCACAATGGTCAATTCTCGCCAAATTGAGTAAATTCCAATTGTCCCTGAACGCACCAGTGGATGAAAGATGCAGTGGATG
This sequence comes from Cololabis saira, assembly GCF_033807715.1. NCBI lineage: Eukaryota > Metazoa > Chordata > Actinopteri > Beloniformes > Belonidae > Cololabis > Cololabis saira. The sequence goes on from NC_084607.1 coordinate 4,121,884, forward strand.
AAGAAATAATCATCAGTTTCCGAATTCCGACGGTGTATATTTTTATTTGCACCTTTTGCTGTAAAAAAAAAACAAAAAACAGTCAATGAAAAATGGATAGGAATAGTAAGCCAAGAGGACTTATAATATTACAAAGTTCACTCTCACTCTCAAATAAATAAATAAATATATATAAATAAATACAACAACACACCCCTCTCCCCTTCAAATAAATTCAAATGAACAATCAAACTTGTTTCTTTATACAATTAATTAATTTATACATTTATCAATATTCCATACCATGTCTTTGTAAAAGAGCATAATACAAAGTCTTTCAGCATAAAAGTACGTATTTTTAATGTGTGACAGCGTCCTGTTTCATAACTAAATCTCTGCCAGCCTCTCCAAGATGGCCGTCGGTACCTTATCCAAGATGGCGGCCGCGCTGAACGTCAGCTCCAATGCCCCGCCCCCCCGCGGGAGATGCGCGCGCATAACAAGCCCCCGCCTCCCCCCCCCCACCCCTCCCTCCGTCCCCCGCGGGAGCACCCCTCCTTTCTCTCCTCTCCTCCTCGGCTGTCACCCGCTGCAGGCAGTCAGTCAGAGTTAAGAATCCAGTGAATTTAACATAAATATTAATCTAAAATCAACGGTCCCACTCTGGCTTATGAAATTCACAAGATATTTTCTCATTATAGTAAACAACATATTTATGAAGTCGAATGTTCATTTTGACATTTTGTGACAAAGACATAGCTTTTTATGTTATTAGTTCATTTTTTTAATTTTTAGAGTGACGAAGTTCTCCGAAAATAATATGTTCCAGTGTATGATTTTTTAGTCCTGTTGTAAGCTATCTGAAACTGCCATTTAATTTTCCTTACACAAAATCTCTGATTTTTAATTAATATTTTACCAGAAATAGAGTGACATAAAAATGCCAATTCCTTTCAAATTACGGCCATGATACACGACACGGTCAACAAGGAACATACTGACAATCATATGTGTCGATTGGATTAAGATTGGATGAACGAAACAGCCATTACAGCACATAATTTGATGAAAAATGTATACCTGACCAAAAGGTGGCGCTATGGAGTTCATCCAAGATTGTCATATCCACTTGTTCAGAATGGAAGCCTGATTACATGAATTGATTTTGGGTTGATTCTGACCAATTATGTTTAAGTTACAACAACTTTTATGTTCATGGCGAGACCCCGAAATTTGACAACCTCTAACGGCGACGCCCTTTGACACAAACTTACAGTTTTCTCTGTCACTCATCGTCAATGCCTTACCTATTATCTGACCAACTTTGAGATCAATACACTCATCTTGCTTGGAGCACAGATGCAAACTAGAAGACATGACAATTCCTGGTGTCAACAGGTGGCGCTACAACCGATCCTGAATATTCCACCATAGATGTCTTCAGGCTCAACCTACAATCATGCACATACGTTTTCGACCACATCAAATCATGTATTGCTGAATTACAGCCAATTGATGTTTGATGGCGAAGCTTAAAAATGACCTCAAACTTCGCCGAATCACTACGGTCACGCCCTCTGGCAGAAACTTAAAAGCTTCGCAATTTAGCGTCGGCCATGTGTCTAGATTGTACAAACCAAGTTGTGAGCCAATTCGATAAAATCTCTAGGAGGAGTTCGTTAAAGTACGAGGCCTAGAAATGATCAGAATTCATGAAAAATGACATTTTCTGTTCAAAATGCCGGACTTCCTGTGTAACTTAGACCATGGGTCCAAAAGACTTTTTTGTAGCTCTTTGTCTAATATAATACACACATAAAGGTCATTGCTGTAAGTCAAACCATATTGTGGGGCTCGTCAAAAAACATAAAATAGGTGGCGCTATAGAGCCCATTCTTGTGGACCCATGCCTGTCGCCCATAAAATACGTAATTTTACGCGACTCTGGAAGCGTGTGCAAAATTTGGTGAGTTTTCGAGCATTTTAAGGCCTCCAAAAAGGCAATTTATTTACGGCGAGAATAATAATAATAATAATAATTAAAGCTGCAAGCAGCGATGAACGGGCCCTCGCACTCACGGCCACCGCCCCCATAAGCATATCAGAAATGACACCACCCACGACTTCCTATGTCAAACCATTCAAAAGTTATAGCAGAAAAAAGGGACAACCAATCAGAAGAAGGGGCGGGGCTAATTCAGGCCAATGAAGGTCAAGGACTCCATACAGAATCTGATGACACCACCCACGACTCTCTATGTCAAACCATTCAAAAGTTATAGCAGAAAATCGGGACAACCAATCAGAAGAAGGGGCGGGGCTAATTTTCGCCAATTATGGTCCAGGACTCAATACCGAGTCCGATGACACCACCCACGACTCTTTATGTCAAACCTTTCAAAAGTTATGGCAGAGAAAAGTATTCTAGTGGGCGCTGTTGAGCCGTTAGGCCACGCCCATTAATGCAAACCATGAAATATCAAATGTATCGACAGGCCTGGCTTTTCTTTAAGTTGCGACAGGATACAGGTGTGTACCGATTTTTGTTCATGTACGTCAAACCGTATTATGGGGCTTGAGGCGCAAAGTTTTTTCTGTCTGAACCAATCAGATGAAGGGTGGGCGCGCTTTTTGCCGTCTAGCATCGCCACGGTAACGCTTTTGAAAGAGAAAAGTAATGCGTGGTGTCGGAGGATGGAGACGCACGTTTTGATGTATAACACACCTGGGTGCACGTTACGTTCGGGCCGTATTAATGACCGAAGAAATGGCATAAATTGCGCCAAAATTACACAATTAATTCAAAATGTTCAAAATGGCCGACTTCCTGTTCGGTTTCGGCCATGGCGCCAAGAGACTTTTCTTTAAGTTGTGACATGATACAGGTGTGTACCGATTTTGGTGCATGTACGTCAAACCGTATTGTGGGGCTTGAGGCACAAAGTTTTCTAGGGGGCGCTGTTGAGCCATTAGGTCCCGCCCATAAATGCAAACCATTAAATATCAAATTTTTCACCAGGCCTGGCTCAGTGTTTCGAGAGGAGGTAGTAAAACGTTAATAGCTGAAGCAACAGCAGGACTGGTGTCATCACCATCACCACCTTTGAACAGCCAATATGCTTACAGTGTTTTTTCATACACGTATAGTTCATACAGGAAGATAGTGTAGCCTTTGTCTCACTTGATTTGGCCTTGTATTCATATACATACTAATTGAATGATTATAGGCTATCCCATTTGTTGCCCAAATAAATCATTTCAAAATCAGTAAATAATTAAAATCAGTACTCGAGTTGTAAAAAAAAAAAATCAGGGGGGATGGTGGATTTGATCATATGGGGACAGATAATTGTGCTGATTACAAATAATATAATATATTACAAATAATAGCAGTGACCAAAACACCTGCAGAAATACTGCAGGAATGACATAGCAGCAGTTAAATGCAGCCTTCTGTAAGCTTTAAATATCCACTGGGCTTACATCAAATACATCAAAACACAACAATAAAAAACAGTTTTCTGAACTTATCAATATGACTCTGTCCTTCACAGGATAAGTAACACGGATCACTGCAAAAACTCTAAATCTTAACAAGAATATTTGTCTTATTTCTAGTTAAAATGTCTCATTTTAGTAAAAAAATCTCATTACACTTAAAACAAGACTCATCACTGGAAAAAACAACAATTTTCACCTGTTTCAAGTAGATTTTCACTTGTAATAAGTAGAAAAATCTGCATGTGGAACAAGATTGTTTTGCTTGTAATGAGAAGATAAATCTTGTCCCATTGGCAGATTTTTCTACTTATTTCAAGTGAACATTTACTTGAAACAGGTGAAAATGGTCAAATAAGTTATTTTTCTGGTGTTATTTTTCTGGTGATGACTCTAAATGTTGAAATAGCAGTAAAACCACATTCATTGATGAAATGACATAAGGGATGGAAAGGGGGGATGGCAGTTTTACAGGGGGATGATTTGGACCGTTTTTATTTCAGGGGGAAATCCCCCTCATCCCCCCTCAACTCGAGTACTGATTATAATAAAGTGTCTTATAAATCAATAATTTTAAAATCTCAATCCTTATTTTTATTTAACGGCCAGGGTTTATAGGCTGCATATTTACACTGTGTAGCCTGAAAGTGAACTGCAACTTACGTGCGGACGCATCTTTGCTGTGGAGGGGGCTGAATAAATCAACCAATTTTTGACATTTGGCCGTGTCTTCCTCCAGCGCCTTTTTTTTCTCTCTCCCTCTCGGCACCGCCTTGTCGAGGCAAAACTTCATTTTAACTCTCCCTCGCTGTGGAAACAGCCCCTGCTTGTAATAATGGCTGCAGCTCGAGCGGCAGAGCTGGTGGTGGGCGTGGTTTCAGCAGCGGAGGAGACCGAGGGGTGGTGTGCATTTTGGTGACGTAAAGAAAATGCACCAATCTTAACGGCTCACAGAAACCACGTGACACTGGGGGACTCTGTAAGGGTGGGGGCGAGCAGACCCTGCAGATTTTCATGGGATTTCATCTTTTCTGTGTTGGCAGGCTGAGGGGAGACCACTTTAAATATGTTAAAACAAGAAAACACGTTTTTTTCATAATAGGTCCCCCTTTAAAGATTTTCTAACAGTTTAGTTTGTTATGAACGTCAGAGATGTAGTTATAACACTGCATACTTGTGAATAATTATAAACATTGAAAAACGTACTTTTATATGAAAATAACCAGAAACAGATAGCTATAACATGGTATTTATATACTGCTTTAATGAACATTATTTTTATAGCCTATAAGCTATAAATATTATTTTTCTATTTTAATAAAATTAAATGTTTTTCTCTCATTTCAATTAAAACAAATAGGAATATTATCGGTTTTAATGACAATTATTGTACATCACAGCTAATTGTAAAATACATTGATTCAATTCGATTATATACAGGAATTACAGGCTATGATAATAATAGAAAAGAAAGAAAAATGACTCAAACAAAAAAAAGTGAGTGAGACAGGCAAGACAGCGACAACCAATGCAAGTGGGATGTCAACAGTGTATACATATTTCAAAACACAGACAACAACTTCTGAGCAAGTGGTTTGTTGAGCAGATATTGGAATTAATCTCAGATATTTGCATGAGGTCACTCTCACTCTCAACTAAATAAATAAATAAATATATATATATATATATATATAAATACAACAACACACCCCTCTCCTCTTAAAATAAATTCAAATAAACAATCAAACTTATTTCCTTATACAATTTATACAAAAACCATATGTCTTTGTAAAAGAGCATAATACAAAGTCTTTCAGAATAAATGTACGTTTTTTTAACGTGTGACAGCATCCTGTATCATAACTACATCTCTGCCGTTTGTACAAACCAAACTGTGTGGTAAAGAGTCTGGGAGTTATGAATGATTGTAGTCCGGGAGAAACCTTGCTCAGTAGAAATGATGCACTAAGACGCAAATAATGCCCTGTCCAAGATGGCGGCCGCATCGATCGGCGCCCGGTCCAAGATGGCGGCCGCGCCCCACCCCCCCCTCCCCCGAAGAGCTGCGCGCGCATTCCAAACTGCACTCATCCCCCCACCTTCCCCCCGCGGGAGCTCAACCCCTCCCCTCCCCTCCCAGTGCTGCTGCAGCAGTCTTCTCAGCTGCAGCAGTCCTGCTGGATCTGACTGAGACACAGTCTGATCATCACACATAAATATTCATTTAAAATCACGTCTAATGATTAGGTTTATCAAAATCACAGGACATTTTCAAAATACAGTAAACAATATACTTATGAAGTCCCATATGTCTATGACATTTATTGACAAAGACATAGCTTTTTACGTTATTAGTTCATTTTTTTAATTTTTAGAGTGACCAAGTTTTTCAAACACAATATGTTACAGTGTATGATTTTTTACTCCTGTTGTAAGCTATCTGAAACTGTCATTTGATTTTCCTTACACAAAATCTTTGATTTTTAATTAATATTTTTCCAGAAATACAGAGTGACATAAAAATGCCAATTCCTTTCAAGAAATAACCACGATACGCGACACAGTCAACAAGGAACCTACTGCCAATCAAATGTGTCAATCGCATTAAGATTGGATAAACCAAACAGCAACTAAAGCACATAATTTGATGAAAAATGTATACCTGACCAAAAGGTGGCGCTATGGAGTTCATCCAAGATTGTCATATCCACTTGTTCAGAATGCAAGCCCGATTAAATGTATTGAATTTGGGTTCATTCTGACCAATTATGTTTAAGTTACAACAACTTTTATGTTCATGGCGAGACCCTGAAATTTGACAACCTCTGACAGCGACGCCCTTTGACACAAACTTACAGTTTTCTCTGTCACTCATCGTCAATGCCTTACCTATTATCTGACCAACTTTGAGATCAAGAAACTGATCTTGTTTGGAGCACAGATGCAAACTAGAAGACATGACAATTCCTGGTGCCAACAGGTGGCGCTACAACCGATCCTGAATATTCCACCATAGATGGGTTCAGGCCCAACCTACAATCATGCACATACGTTTTCGACCACATCAAATCATGTATTGCTGAATTACAGCCAATTGATGTTTGATGGCAAAGCTTAAAAATGACCTCAAACTTCGCCGGATCACTACGGTCAAGCCCTCTGGCAGAAACTTAAAAGCTTCGCAATTTAGCGTCGGCCATGTGTCTAGATTGTACAAACCAAGTTGTGAGCCAATTCGATAAAATCTCTAGGAGGAGTTCGTTAAAGTACGAGGCCTAGAAATGATCAGAATTCATGAAAAATGACATTTTCTGTTCAAAATGCCGGACTTCCTGTGTAACTTAGACCATGGGTCCAAGAGACTTTTATGTAGCTCTTTGTCTAATATAATACACACATAAAGGTCATTGCTGTAAGTCAAACCATATTGTGGGGCTCGTCAAAAAACATAAAATAGGTGGCGCTATAGAGCCCATTCTTGTGGACCCATGCCTGTCGCCCATAAAATACGTAATTTTACGCAACTCTGGAAGCGTGTGCAAAATTTGGTGAGTTTTGGAGCATTTTAAGGCCTCCAAAAAGGCAATTTATTTACGGCGAGAATAATAATAATAATAATAATTAAAGCTGCAAGCAGCGATGAACGGGCCCTCGCACTCACGGCCACCGCCCCCCCTAAGCATATCAGAAATGACACCACCCACGACTTCCTATGTCAAACCATTGAAAAGTTATAGCAGAAAAAAGGGACAACCAATCAGAAGAAGGGGCGGGGCTAATTCAGGCCAATGAAGGTCAAGGACTCCATACAGAATCTGATGACACCACCCACGACTCTCTATGTCAAACCATTCAAAAGTTATAGCAGAAAAAAGGGACAACCAATCAGAAGAAGGGGCGGGGCTAATTAAGGCCAAAGAAGCTCAAGGACTCATTACAGAGTCCCATGACACCACCCACGACTCTCTATGTCAAAACATTCAAATGTTATAGCAGGAAATAGGGACAACCAATCAGAAGAAGGGGCAGGGCTAATCTTCGCCAATTATGGTCAAGGACTCAATACCGAGTCCCATGACACCACCCACGACTCTTTATGTCAAACCTTTCAAACGTTATGGCAAAGAAAAGTATTCTAGTGGGCACTGTTGAGCCGTTAGGCCACGCCCATTAATGCAAACCATGAAATATCAAATGTATCGACAGGCCTGGCTTTTCTTTAAGTTTATTATTTCGTTTATTTCGGCATGTTTATATAGACACATTTCATCTCCAGAACATTATACATTGCATACTCAGCACATGACGAAAAGGGTACGGGAGAAGCTGACGCTTATCAAAGTCCCGCCCCGTTCTATGTAAGATTCATGATCACATCAACAACAGAATTCAGTAAGATACATAGTTTACCACATAGCAATTTGTCTAATTTCATCCTTCACAGTCCAGATAGCATGTATGTTTGTACACGTGTCCAGTCCACTCATCCTGATCACCGTTCCTGTGATTTACTACTGTGTCCACTGTTCAGTTATTTTTATGTCCAAGCCTCTTTTTGCATGCAATCCACTTTGCAATGGAGGTGCGTGTGTCAATGCAGATTTTGATTAGTCGCCGTCCTCTGGCTCTCTAGCCGCCTTTGCCAAGTTGCGACATGATAAAGAAGTGTACCGATTTTTGTTCATGTACGTCAAACCGTATTATGGGGCTTGCGGCGCAAAGTTTTTTCTGTCTGAACCAATCAGATGAAGGGTGGGCGCGCTTTTTGCCGTCTAGCGTCGCTACGGTAATGCTTTTGAAAGAGAAAAGTAATGCGTGGTGTCGGAGGATGGAGACGCACGTTTTGATGTATAACACACCTGGGTGCACGTTACGGTTCGGGCCGTATTAATGACAGTGTTTCCTCTACATTCATTCAGCAGTGGCGGCCCGCCACTGCTAAATCATAGCCGCCACGCCTGAAATTTTTTTTTTATTATATATATTTTTTTTTTTTGCAAATGCACCACCGCCGCATCTCTCCACCTTCACAGCACAGCCTGTGTGATGATGAGCGCAACGGCGGGGGGAGGGGAGGGAGGGAGTGGGGTGTTTGGGGGATCCTATTGGAGTTAATTACTCGCGAGAGCGCGGCCTAAAGTGACATCACGTTAGGCACCAGGTCAGAGTCAGAGTCGTCGTAAGAAAAAAAAAAAAGGAGAAGTCGCCGTAAGAAATAAAGGCAGCGAATTACCGGAGAAAAGGTACCGTATTTTCGCGACCATAAGGCGCAACTTTTTTTTTTTTTTTTTTTTTTAAATGTGCCGGGCGCCTTAAGAAACGGTGCGCCGTGTCTATTACCTGAATTACGGTAATGTAAGGCTGGCCATGAGAACGGTAAAGGGAGAAGGGGGCGGGTGAAGCTGAATGAGACCATCCACTGAGCTGTTTAATGCGAAACAGAAGATGAAAACTTTTAAGGATTTGCTTGATGTGTAAAGTGAAATAAAATACAATCAAACTAAGTTTTGCTCCCGCTCTATTTAAATAAGCACACTTATTTGCTTATCTGCAGCTCGCGTGTGTTTTGCATGTCGGAACCGTCCACATTCCCCGGTTAAAGCAGCGGCTGCAGCAGCGCGGTGATGGGCGCTGCTGCAACCCGACTTCCTGGTTCCCAAAGCGGTCCGATCGACCTGGTTCCCGGCCGCTTTAAGAGCAGAGATTTCTGGGGTCTGTCTCAGGTCTGATCAGCTTCACCCTCCGAAATTTGCAGCCAAATCTGTCGGTTACAAACCCGGTACCGGATCCCGACATGCGCGGGTGTGTATTCGCGGCGCGACACACACTTACTGGTTTATGTGGTGCTGGCCGGGCGCAGCTGATGGACAGAAACCTATGGGGATTTTTAAAAGAAAAACTTTGCATAAGACGTTTCCAGTCGGAGTCATTATAAGGACGAATGGAAAGGGGGGGCTGGATGAAGGGATGATGATGATCAGGTGGCTGAGACAGGTCTGGAAATTCGGACTGGAGCTCCTGTCGGATACAAACCCCGGTACCGGCTCCCCGACAGCGCGTGTGTGAGCGGGTCCAGCGCGAGGGAGCGGAGCGGGGAGCGGACCCGGTCCAGCGCGGAGCGGGTCCAGCGCGGAGCGGGACGCGGGACCCGGGACGCGGGACCCGGGACGCGGGACCCGGGACGCGGGACCCGGGACGCGGGACCCGGGACGCGGGACCCGGGACGCGGGACCCGGGACGCGGGACCCGGGACGCGGGACCCGGGACCCGGGACGCGGGACGCGGGACGCGGGACCCGGGACCCGGGACGCGCTGCTCCACCCCGCTGGGGAGAGACGGGCTCTGCGCGGTGGAGGATCCGCACAACGGGGTATGAAAAGTTTATTTACTGTTGTGCAGAAAGTGACTGACACCGAGGAAATTCGGACTGGCGCAGCTGAATTAGTGGAGCTCTTTAATGCAGAAACAGAGGTTTTGCTCCTGCTCTATTTTTTAAATAAGCGCTTGTGTGCTTGTGTGTGCGTTCTGCATGTGTGTGCGTTCTGCAGCGGGTGTGTGTGTTTTCCGGCCGGCGTGTTTTGCGGCACGCGTGTGTGCAGCTCTGCTCTGTAGACTGCGCCTTTTGGGTCGGTGCGCCATATGTATGTTTTAAATCTAAAAATGACACACAAAAATGAGGGTGCGCCTTTCCACACGGTGCGCCGAATGGTCGCGAAAATACGGTAGACTTATTAGGGGCGGACTGGCCATCTGTGTGATCTGGAGAATCACAGAACGGCCAGTACTCCAGGACGGATGGCGGCCGGCCACAGTGTTAGGGCTCGGCCAGGCGGGGCTTCATAAATATATGGGCTTTATAAATGTATTAAATATATGAGCGCGGAGTCGGCGTGGCGAGGAGCTGAGTGGCGCTGTGAAGCCTTGATTTATGGTTCCGCGTTAAATCTACGCGGCGACGCGCAACGTACGGCGCGCGTCTCCGCGTAACCTACGCCGTAGGCACTGCGTCGATTTAACGCGGAACCATAAATCATCCTTAAACCACCTGCAGCCCGGGAGGAGAAGTTAAACAGCGGGGCTGCGAGTTGTTCATCGGCATTGCTGGTTCGTTTTGTTAACTCTGAGCTTTGTTGCTTTGTTTGTTAGTTTGCTGGTGTTTTTTTTTTCCTCTCTGTGATTTTTAAGTTATTTGTGAAGAACTTCTGAGTTCCCTGTGGGAGTTTTTCTGTGTTTTTCTATTAAACTACGCCTCGTTTTGGCTAAAGTTTAACCCGGTTTTATTTTTAAAATTATCTTCAATACCTAAAAAGAAATCGATCAAAAATCAGAATTAATACAGAAATTATTGGTGCTGTAAACATGTGTCTTTTTGGAAAGGTGCACAACATGGACTTTGGTAGAATAAGAACAAAAGTGCATTTGGATGAAGGGAATGTCATCCTGACTTCCCACATGAAAAAGATTGTTGGAAACAGTTAGGCATCAAATATAATATATTTAATTTTCTCAGATGGCAAAAATAAGAACTTTATTGATTCCACATAGGAGTAATTCATGTTATATCAGCTATAGAGGACAAGGTAGTGCCGAAAAACAATATATATCCCCCCTCACAAAAATAAGAAAAATAGAGAAACATATTTTCTCACCAACAAAACATATTTAAATTTTTCCAAGTAACAAAATAACATATTTTTCGGGCAATGAAATAACATTTGAAACATCTTTCAGACAATTACATTTGTTCATGAGAAAATATGTTTCTCTGTTTTTCTTTTGTGAGGGGGGAGCACACAGGCACAAGAACACCTGGAAGCATTCATGCTTATGACCACAGAGAAAGATCCTCATGTCCCCTTGACAATGACTTGGTCATAGACAGAGTTGCAGAAAAAAGTGACCTGTTGAAGAAACTCCTTATCCCTAAACATTGAGAAAAATGGCATTGGTTTGTTTTTTTAGGTTAGTATTCAACCTTTTTGATTTGATTTGATTTGATTTGATCTTTATTCATCTTGAACAAAACAATAAAATAAAACACCATGCATCAACAACAATAATAAAAAACAACCAGTTTTGTTCAAGAAGGGACAGGAAGAAGCAAATGCTTATCTAGTCCGGCCCCTTCTTGCAATATAAGAATATCCAATATATAAAAGAATAAAAATAGCAATAACAATAATAATACTAATAACAACAATAATACGTATATACAGTATATACCCTTCTTGACATATAAAAGTATATCAATATAAAAGTAATTAAAAGACAAGTGAGTCAATAATAAAAGTAGCTAAAAAGAAAGAAAGAAAAGCATCATGCATTCATTTCTATGTGAGTATTCAAGTTAAACTGTGTATTTACACCCTCATTACATTGTGATTTTTCATAACTCATACAGTGTTGTGTATTTCAGATACTTGTTTTGTATTGGTTCAACCAGAGGGACTGCAGTGAGACCTTAATTTCTATGTGAGAGTATTCAAGTTAAACTAGAATACTATGCTCTTAACACAACATCTAGTCAAATCAGTGCTATGCTATAATTTGGATGGTATAATATCATGAGCCATCATGCCAGGCGTTATTGTTGTTGAGTTTCCACGCGCCGATTGCTTTGGGCCGGGCCTAGTCAACGCCGCCGCCGCCGCCACCCCCCCGGGAAGCATGCCCCCACTGCTGAAAAAATTCCTAGAGGAAACACTGAATGACCGAAGAAATGGCATAAATTGCGCCAAAATTACACGATTAATTCAAAATGTTCAAAATGGCTGACTTCCTGTTCGGTTTCGGCCATGGCGCCAAGAGACTTTCCTTTAAGTTGCGACATGATACAGGTGTGTACCGATTTTCGCGCATGTACGTCAAACCGTATTGTGGGACTTGAGGCACGAAGTTTTATCTGTATGGACCAATCAGATGAAGTGGGGGCGCGCTTTTTGGCGTCTATCATCGCCACGGTAACGCTTTTGACTGAGAAAAGTTATGCACGTTATTGCAGGATGGAGACGCACATTTTGATGTATAACACACCTGGGTGCACGTTACGGTTCGGGCGAAGAAGCGGCTGAAGGGATGGCATAAATTGCGCCAAAATTACATGATTAATTCAAACTGGCCGACTTCCTGTTGGGTTTCGGCCATGGCGCCAGGAGACTTTTTTTAAAGTTGTGCTATGATACAGGTGTGTACCGATAAAGGACGATAAAGGAAGCTCTGAAAACCTTAACAAACCATGGTTTACTATAGAACTTAGGAAATCTGCTTTAAAGAAAAACAAGCTTCATAAAAGGCATTTACAAAGTCCTAGTCCTTTAAATTGTGCTACATACAAAAATTATAGGAATAAATACAACCACCTTATTAGAAATAAATAAATGATCTATGGATATTGAAAGAATCACTCAACAAGAAAAAAAATCATCTATTCCAGCCCAGTCTACATTTCAGGATGGTGCATAAGATAACAGAGCATATACAAATTGCTAATAAATTCCATGATTTCTTTATAAATGTGGTTCCACGTCTTGCAAAAAATATTGAAAATGTTCATGGTTCTCCTTCTAACTATAAATGAAGGTTATCCCTCTTTAAAGAAGACCTATTATGAAAAACATAGGAACATACAATGACATAGTTATGCTGATTCTTTAATATTTGTCTTTAAATTTGTCTCAAATCAAACTGTCTGCTGTTTCTCATCATTTGGGCCGACCACCCGTCATGTGGGGTAACCAACGAATCGCAATTTTGTACCAAATTCAAAATTTAATGTCTATCAGTTTTGGTATAATATAAATCTAAAATAAATATAAATCATTGGTATAGTATGCATAAATGGCTTTATGAGGGCGACACTTCCATTATAGATAAAATGTATTTCAAAATGGTTTTCAAAAAGTAAAGGACATATGAGTCTATCTTTCTTGAAAAGTTAATTTAATTACTGATACTTATTAAAATATAAATTTTGTTAAGGAAATCTATTAATTTTGAGATAAATAACTCAAAGGCCTAATACATTATTGACACACAACTGTGATTCAGGCTTAAAGCTCCCCTGCTACACGTCATTCAGGCAGCCAATCAGCACAGAGCCTCATTAACATAGCCCCCCCTCCCCTCAGAATCCCTTATAGAGAAGGTTAGAAACGGTAAAAATAAAGACATGGCCCAGAGGCCGAATTTCTCATTTATGTAGAAAAAACATTCAAAAGCTTGTTTTTAAGACATTCAATGCCTGTTTAAAATATACATTAAATGCCATAATAGGTCACCTTTAAATAATTTTTAAGCAAATGAAGCAATTCTCGCCAAATACAGTCAATTCCAGTTGTCCCTGAACGCACCAGTAGGATAATCTGTAATTTTAGAATTCCGACCGGTCCCTGAATGCACCTCCGCGGCGCTGTGCGGTCCCGACCAGATCTCGGCTGAAAGCCGATAATAATATAATAAAATTGCAAAGCTGCTGTGCAATAAGGTGTAATACATGCACTGTAATTATTTTCTGTATAAAAATTGAATGTAAAAAGACGGGTTTGACTCAAAATCAGTGTGGTTTTATTTAAGTGGTCTCTGTCTCGGTAGAGATGAGCAAAGCGAGCTGGGCATGTCTGTAAGCAGACATGCGCCGCCGAAATACATCGGTGAAAACTATTCCACAGGATTATTACACCATAGATGTCTTAAGACTACTCTACAATTATGCACACAACAAAAAATACTTACAGATTCGGGACCATGGAGTCGGGCTCGTGAAAACACGAGGATTCATGTCGTGTGAGTGACGTCACCACGCTGAGCACGCAACAACGTCCCCCCGCTCCCCCGCTCCCCCCCTCCTCCCTCCTCCCTCGGCCTCCGCTCCGCTGCAGGGCCGGCACACAGAGCCAGTTTGCTTTAAATCCAATGGATTTAAATAAATATTGATTAAAAATCCCGCGTTGTACGCACAAAATATATTTTCACATCACAGTAAACAATATTTTTACGAAGTTTACGAAGTTAATTGGACATGGCATGACAAAGATATGATTTAATTGTATATGAATACATTTTGGAAAAAGAGAGTTACAAAGTTCTTCAAAAGCGATATGTACCAGCGTATGATTTTTTAATCCTGTTGTAAGCTATCTGAAACTGCCATTTTATTGTCTTAAGACCAAGCCTATGATTTTAAATTATTATTTTACCAAAAAATTCAGAGTGACGTAAAATGGCAGTTCCCTTCAAGTTATGACCACGATACTCAACACAGTTAATAAGGACGCTTATGACAATAATATGTGTCGATTTCATTGTGATTGGGTGAATGAAACAGCAATGACAGCACATAATTTGATGAAAAATGTATACCTGACCAAAAGGTGGCGCTATGGAGTTCATCCAAGATTGTCATATCCACTTGTTCAGAATGGAAGCCTGATTACATGAATTGATTTTGGGTTGATTCTGACCAATTATGTTTAAATTACAACAACTTTTATGTTCATGACAAGACACCGAAATTTTACTACCTCTAACGGCCACGCCCTTCGATAAGAACGTACAGTTTTCTCTGTCAGTCATCGTCAATGTCTTACCTATTATCTGACCAACTTTGAGATCATTAATCTCATCTCGCTTGGAGCACAGATGCATACTAGAAGACATGACAATTCCTGGTGCCAACAGGTGGCGCTACAACCGATCCTGAATATTCCACCACATATGTCTTCAGGCTCAGCCTACAATCATGCACATACGTTTTCGGCCACATAAAATAATGTATTGCTGAATTACAGCCAATTGATGTTTCATGGCGAGGCTTAAAAATGACCTCAAACTTCGCCGAATGACTACGGTCAAGCCCTCTGGTGAAAACTTAAAAGCTTCGCAATTTAGCGTCGGCTATGTGTCTAGATTGTACAAACCAAGTTGTGAGCCAATTTGATAAAATCTCTAGGAGGAGTTCGTTAAAGTACGAGGCCTAGAAATGATCAGAATTCATGAAAAATGACATTTTCTGTTCAAAATGACGGACTTCCTGTGTAACTTAGACCATGGGTCCAAAAGACTTTTTTGTAGCTCTTTGTCTAATATAATACACACATAAAGGTCATTGCTGTAAGTCAAACCATATTGTGGGGCTCGTCAAAAAACATAAAATAGGTGGCGCTATAGAGCCCATTCTTGTGGACCCATGCCTGTCGCCCATAAAATACGTAATTTTACGCGACTCTGGAAGCGTGTGCAAAATTTGGTGAGTTTTTGAGCATTTTAAGGCCTCCAAAAAGGCAATTTATTTACGGCGAGAATAATAATAATAATAATAATAATAAACATCACAGATACAGTAGGGTCCTCGCACTTTCAGTGCTCGGGCCCTAATAATAATAAACATCACAGATACAATAGGGTCCTCGCACTTTCAGTGCTCGGGCCCTAATAATAGCAATAGTATGATAATAATAATAATTAAAGCTGCAAGCAGCGATGAACGGGCCCTCGCACTCACGGCCACCGCCCCCCCTAAGCATATCAGAAATGACACCACCCACGACTTCCTATGTCAAACCATTGAAAAGTTATAGCAGAAAAAAGGGACAACCAATCAGAAGAAGGGGCGGGGCTAATTCAGGCCAATGAAGGTCAAGGACTCCATACAGAATCTGATGACACCACCCACGACTCTCTATGTCAAACCATTCAAAAGTTATAGCAGAAAAAAGGGACAACCAATCAGAAGAAGGGGCGGGGCTAATTAAGGCCAAAGAAGCTCAAGGACTCATTACAGAGTCCCATGACACCACCCACGACTCTCTATGTCAAAACATTCAAATGTTATAGCAGGAAATAGGGACAACCAATCAGAAGAAGGGGCGGGGCTAATCTTCGCCAATTATGGTCAAGGACTCAATACCGAGTCCCATGACACCACCCACGACTCTTTATGTCAAACCTTTCAAACGTTATGGCAAAGAAAAGTATTCTAGTGGGCACTGTTGAGCCGTTAGGCCACGCCCATTAATGCAAACCATGAAATATCAAATGTATCGACAGGCCTGGCTTTTCTTTAAGTTTATTATTTCGTTTATTTCGGCATGTTTATATAGACACATTTCATCTCCAGAACATTATACATTGCATACTCAGCACATGACGAAAAGGGTACGGGAGAAGCTGGCGCTTATCAAAGTCCCGCCCCGTTCTATGTAAGATTCATGATCACATCAACAACAGAATTCAGTAAGATACATAGTTTACCACATAGCAATTTGTCTAATTTCATCCTTCACAGTCCAGATAGCATGTATGTTTGTACACGTGTCCAGTCCACTCATCCTGATCACCGTTCCTGTGATTTACTACTGTGTCCACTGTTCAGTTATTTTTATGTCCAAGCCTCTTTTTGCATGCAATCCACTTTGCAATGGAGGTGCGTGTGTCAATGCAGATTTTGATTAGTCGCCGTCCTCTGGCTCTCTAGCCGCCTTTGCCAAGTTGCGACATGATAAAGAAGTGTACCGATTTTTGTTCATGTACGTCAAACCGTATTATGGGGCTTGCGGCGCAAAGTTTTTTCTGTCTGAACCAATCAGATGAAGGGTGGGCGCGCTTTTTGCCGTCTAGCGTCGCCACGGTAATGCTTTTGAAAGAGAAAAGTAATGCGTGGTGTCGGAGGATGGAGACGCACGTTTTGATGTATAACACACCTGGGTGCACGTTACGGTTCGGGCCGTATTAATGACCGAAGAAATGGCATAAATTGCGCCAAAATTACACGATTAATTCAAAATGTTCAAAATGGCTGACTTCCTGTTCGGTTTCGGCCATGGCGCCAAGAGACTTTCCTTTAAGTTGCGACATGATACAGGTGTGTACCGATTTTCGCGCATGTACGTCAAACCGTATTGTGGGACTTGAGGCACGAAGTTTTATCTGTATGGACCAATCAGATGAAGTGGGGGCGCGCTTTTTGGCGTCTATCATCGCCACGGTAACGCTTTTGACTGAGAAAAGTTATGCACGTTATTGCAGGATGGAGACGCACATTTTGATGTATAACACACCTGGGTGCACGTTACGGTTCGGGCGAAGAAGCGGCTGAAGGGATGGCATAAATTGCGCCAAAATTACATGATTAATTCAAACTGGCCGACTTCCTGTTGGGTTTCGGCCATGGCGCCAGGAGACTTTTTTTAAAGTTGTGCTATGATACAGGTGTGTACCGATAAAGGACGATAAAGGAAGCTCTGAAAACCTTAACAAACCATGGTTTACTATAGAACTTAGGAAATCTGCTTTAAAGAAAAACAAGCTTCATAAAAGGCATTTACAAAGTCCTAGTCCTTTAAATTGTGCTACATACAAAAATTATAGGAATAAATACAACCACCTTATTAGAAATAAATAAATGATCTATGGATATTGAAAGAATCACTCAACAAGAAAAAAAATCATCTATTCCAGCCCAGTCTACATTTCAGGATGGTGCATAAGATAACAGAGCATATACAAATTGCTAATAAATTCCATGATTTCTTTATAAATGTGGTTCCACGTCTTGCAAAAAATATTGAAAATGTTCATGGTTCTCCTTCTAACTATAAATGAAGGTTATCCCTCTTTAAAGAAGACCTATTATGAAAAACATAGGAACATACAATGACATAGTTATGCTGATTCTTTAATATTTGTCTTTAAATTTGTCTCAAATCAAACTGTCTGCTGTTTCTCATCATTTGGGCCGACCACCCGTCATGTGGGGTAACCAACGAATCGCAATTTTGTACCAAATTCAAAATTTAATGTCTATCAGTTTTGGTATAATATAAATCTAAAATAAATATAAATCATTGGTATAGTATGCATAAATGGCTTTATGAGGGCGACACTTCCATTATAGATAAAATGTATTTCAAAATGGTTTTCAAAAAGTAAAGGACATATGAGTCTATCTTTCTTGAAAAGTTAATTTAATTACTGATACTTATTAAAATATAAATTTTGTTAAGGAAATCTATTAATTTTGAGATAAATAACTCAAAGGCCTAATACATTATTGACACACAACTGTGATTCAGGCTTAAAGCTCCCCTGCTACACGTCATTCAGGCAGCCAATCAGCACAGAGCCTCATTAACATAGCCCCCCCTCCCCTCAGAATCCCTTATAGAGAAGGTTAGAAACGGTAAAAATAAAGACATGGCCCAGAGGCCGAATTTCTCATTTATGTAGAAAAAACATTCAAAAGCTTGTTTTTAAGACATTCAATGCCTGTTTAAAATATACATTAAATGCCATAATAGGTCACCTTTAAATAATTTTTAAGCAAATGAAGCAATTCTCGCCAAATACAGTCAATTCCAGTTGTCCCTGAACGCACCAGTAGGATAATCTGTAATTTTAGAATTCCGACCGGTCCCTGAATGCACCTCCTCCGCGGCGCTGTGCGGTCCCGACCAGATCTCGGCTGAAAGCCGATAATAATATAATAAAATTGCAAAGCTGCTGTGCAATAAGGTGTAATACATGCACTGTAATTATTTTCTGTATAAAAATTGAATGTAAAAAGACGGGTTTGACTCAAAATCAGTGTGGTTTTATTTAAGTGGTCTCTGTCTCGGTAGAGATGAGCAAAGCGAGCTGGGCATGTCTGTAAGCAGACATGCGCCGCCGAAATACATCGGTGAAAACTATTCCACAGGATTATTACACCATAGATGTCTTAAGACTACTCTACAATTATGCACACAACAAAAAATACTTACAGATTCGGGACCATGGAGTCGGGCTCGTGAAAACACGAGGATTCATGTCGTGTGAGTGACGTCACCACGCTGAGCACGCAACAACGTCCCCCCGCTCCCCCGCTCCCCCCCTCCTCCCTCCTCCCTCGGCCTCCGCTCCGCTGCAGGGCCGGCACACAGAGCCAGTTTGCTTTAAATCCAATGGATTTAAATAAATATTGATTAAAAATCCCGCGTTGTACGCACAAAATATATTTTCACATCACAGTAAACAATATTTTTACGAAGTTTACGAAGTTAATTGGACATGGCATGACAAAGATATGATTTAATTGTATATGAATACATTTTGGAAAAAGAGAGTTACAAAGTTCTTCAAAAGCGATATGTACCAGCGTATGATTTTTTAATCCTGTTGTAAGCTATCTGAAACTGCCATTTTATTGTCTTAAGACCAAGCCTATGATTTTAAATTATTATTTTACCAAAAAATTCAGAGTGACGTAAAATGGCAGTTCCCTTCAAGTTATGACCACGATACTCAACACAGTTAATAAGGACGCTTATGACAATAATATGTGTCGATTTCATTGTGATTGGGTGAATGAAACAGCAATGACAGCACATAATTTGATGAAAAATGTATACCTGACCAAAAGGTGGCGCTATGGAGTTCATCCAAGATTGTCATATCCACTTGTTCAGAATGGAAGCCTGATTACATGAATTGATTTTGGGTTGATTCTGACCAATTATGTTTAAATTACAACAACTTTTATGTTCATGGCAAGACACCGAAATTTTACTACCTCTAACGGCCACGCCCTTCGATAAGAACGTACAGTTTTCTCTGTCAGTCATCGTCAATGTCTTACCTATTATCTGACCAACTTTGAGATCATTAATCTCATCTCGCTTGGAGCACAGATGCATACTAGAAGACATGACAATTCCTGGTGCCAACAGGTGGCGCTACAACCGATCCTGAATATTCCACCACATATGTCTTCAGGCTCAGCCTACAATCATGCACATACGTTTTCGGCCACATAAAATAATGTATTGCTGAATTACAGCCAATTGATGTTTCATGGCGAGGCTTAAAAATGACCTCAAACTTCGCCGAATGACTACGGTCAAGCCCTCTGGTGAAAACTTAAAAGCTTCGCAATTTAGCGTCGGCTATGTGTCTAGATTGTACAAACCAAGTTGTGAGCCAATTTGATAAAATCTCTAGGAGGAGTTCGTTAAAGTACGAGGCCTAGAAATGATCAGAATTCATGAAAAATTACATTTTCTGTTCAAAATGACGGACTTCCTGTGTAACTTAGACCATGGGTCCAAAAGACTTTTTTGTAGCTCTTTGTCTAATATAATACACACATAAAGGTCATTGCTGTAAGTCAAACCATATTGTGGGGCTCGTCAAAAAACATAAAATAGGTGGCGCTATAGAGCCCATTCTTGTGGACCCATGCCTGTCGCCCATAAAATACGTAATTTTACGCGACTCTGGAAGCGTGTGCAAAATTTGGTGAGTTTTTGAGCATTTTAAGGCCTCCAAAAAGGCAATTTATTTACGGCGAGAATAATAATAATAATAATAATAATTAAAGCTGCAAGCAGCGATGAACGGGCCCTCGCACTCACGGCCACCGCCCCCATAAGCATATCAGAAATGACACCCCCCACGACTTCCTATGTCAAACCATTCAGAAGTTATAGCAGAAAAAAGGGACAACCAATCAGAAGAAGGGGCGGGGCTAATTCAGGCCAATGAAGGTCAAGGACTCCATACAGAATCTGATGACACCACCCACGACTCTCTATGTCAAACCATTCAAAAGTTATAGCAGAAAATCGGGACAACCAATCAGAAGAAGGGGCGGGGCTAATTTTCGCCAATTATGGTCAAGGACTCAATACCGAGTCCGATGACACCACCCACGACTCTTTATGTCAAACCTTTCAAAAGTTATGGCAGAGAAAAGTATTCTAGTGGGCGCTGTTGAGCCGTTAGGCCACGCCCATTAATGCAAACCATGAAATATCAAATGTATCGACAGGCCTGGCTTTTCTTTAAGTTGCGACATGATACAGGTGTGTACCGATTTTTGTTCATGTACGTCAAACCGTATTATGGGGCTTGAGGCGCAAAGTTTTTTCTGTCTGAACCAATCAGATGAAGGGTGGGCGCGCTTTTTGCCGTCTAGCATCGCCACGGTAACGCTTTTGAAAGAGAAAAGTAATGCGTGGTGTCGGAGGATGGAGACGCACGTTTTGATGTATAACACACCTGGGTGCACGTTACGTTCGGGCCGTATTAATGACCGAAGAAATGGCATAAATTGCGCCAAAATTACACGATTAATTCAAAATGTTCAAAATGGCCGACTTCCTGTTCGGTTTCGGCCATGGCGCCAAGAGACTTTTCTTTAAGTTGTGACATGATACAGGTGTGTACCGATTTTGGTGCATGTACGTCAAACCGCATTGTGGGGCTTGAGGCACAAAGTTTTCTAGGGGGCGCTGTTGAGCCATTAGGTCCCGCCCATTAATGCAAACCATTAAATATCAAATTTTTCACCAGGCCTGGCTCAGTGTTTCGAGAGGAGGTAGTAAAACGTTAATACCTGAAGCAACAGCAGGACTGGTGTCATCACCATCACCACCTTTGAACAGCCAATATGCTTACAGTGTTTTTTCATACACGTATAGTTCATACAGGAAGATAGTGTAGCCTATGTCTCACTTGATTTGGCCTTGTATTCATATACATACTAATTGAATGATTATAGGCTATCCCATTTGTTGCCCAAATAAATCATTTCAAAATCAGTAAATAATTAAAATCAGTACTCGAGTTGTAAAAAAAAAAATCAGGGGGGATGGTGGATTTGATCATATGGGGACAGATAATTGTGCTGATTACAAATAATATAATATATTACAAATAATAGCAGTGGCCAAAACACCTGCAGAAATACTGCAGGAATGACATAGCAGCAGTTAAATGCAGCCTTCTGTAAGCTTTAAATATCCACTGGGCTTACATCAAATACATCAAAACACAACAATAAAAAACACTTTTCTGAACTTATCAATATGACTCTGTCCTTCACAGGATAAGTAACATGGATCACTGCAAAAACTCTAAATCTTAACAAGAATATTTGTCTTATTTCTAGTTAAAATGTCTCATTTTAGTAAAAAAATCTCATTACACTTAAAACAAGACTCATCACTGGAAAAAACAACAATTTTCACCTGTTTCAAGTAGATTTTCACTTGTAATAAGTAGAAAAATCTGCATGTTGAACAAGATTGTTTTGCTTGTAATGAGAAGATAAATCTTGTCCCATTGGCAGATTTTTCTACTTATTTCAAGTGAACATTTACTTGAAACAGGTGAAAATTGTCAAATAAGTTATTTTTCTGGTGTTATTTTTCTGGTGATGACTCTAAATGTTGAAATAGCAGTAAAACCACATTCATTGATGAAATGACATAAGGGATGGAAAGAGGGGATGGCAGTTTTACAGGGGGATGATTTGGACCGTTTTTATTTCAGGGGGGAAATCCCCCTCATCCCCCCTCAACTCGAGTACTGATTATAATAAAGTGTCTTATAAATCAATAATTTTAAAATCTCAATCCTTATTTTTATTTAACGGCCAGGGTTTATAGGCTGCATATTTACACTGTGTAGCCTGAAAGTGAACTGCAACTTACGTGCGGACGCATCTTTGCTGTGGAGGGGGCTGAATAAATCAACCAATTTTTGACATTTGGCCGTGTCTTCATCCAGCGCCTTTTTTTTCTCTCTCCCTCTCGGCACCGCCTTGTCGAGGCAAAACCTCATTTTAACTCTCCCTCGCTGTGGAAACAGCCCCTGCTTGTAATAATGGCTGCAGCTCGAGCGGCAGAGCTGGTGGTGGGCGTGGTTTCAGCAGCGGAGGAGACCGAGGGGTGGTGTGCATTTTGGTGACGTAAAGAAAATGCACCAATTTTAACGGCTCACAGAAACCACGTGACACTGGGGGACTCTGTAAGGGTGGGGGCGAGCAGATCTTGCAAATTTTCATGGGATTTCATCTTTTCTGTGTTGGCAGGCTGAGGGGAGACCACTTTAAATATGTTAAAACAAGAAAACACGTGTTTTTCATAATAGGTCCCCCTTTAAAGATTTTCTAACAGTTTAGTTTGTTATGAACGTCAGAGATGTAGTTATAACACTGCATACTTGTGAATAATTATAAACATTGAAAAACGTACTTATATATGAAAATAACCAGAAACAGATAGCTATAACATGGTATTTATATACTGCTTTAATGAACATTATTTTTATAGCCTATAAGCTATAAATATTATTTTTCTATTTTAATAAAATTAAATGTTTTTCTCTCATTTCAATTAAAACAAATAGGAATATTATCGGTTTTAATGACAATTATTGTACATCACAGCTAATTGTAAAATACATTGATTCAATTCGATTATATACAGGAATTACAGGCTATGATAATAATAGAAAAGAAAGAAAAATGACTCAAACAAAAAAAAAAACAGTGAGTGAGACAGGCAAGACAGCGACAACCAATGCAAGTGGGATGTCAACAGTGTATACATATTTCAAAACACAGACAACAACTTCTGAGCAAGTGGTTTGTTGAGCAGATATTGGAATTAATCTCAGATATTTGCATGAGGTCACTCTCACTCTCAACTAAATAAATAAATAAATATATATATATATATATAAATACAACAACACACCCCTCTCCTCTTAAAATAAATTCAAATAAACAATCAAACTTATTTCCTTATACAATTTATACAAAAACCATATGTCTTTGTAAAAGAGCATAATACAAAGTCTTTCAGAATAAATGAACGTATTTTTAACGTGTGACAGCATCCTGTATCATAACTACATCTCTGCCGTTTGTACAAACCAAACTGTGTGGAAATCGGGTAAAGAGTCTGGGAGTTATGAATGATTGTAGTCCGGGAGAAACCTTGCTCAGTAGAAATGATGCACTAAGACGCAAACAATGCCCTGTCCAAGATGGCGGCCGCATCGATCGGCGCCCGGTCCAAGATGGCGGCCGCGCCCCACCCCCCCTCCCCCAAAGAGCTGCGCGCGCATTCCAAACTGCGCGGGAGCTCAACCCCTCCCCTCCCCTCCCAGTGCTGCTTCAGCAGTCTTCTCAGCGGCAGCAGTCCTGCTGGATCTGACTGAGACACAGTCTGATCACACATAAATATTCATTTAAAATCACGTCTAATGATTAGGTTTATCAAAATCACAGGACATTTTCAAAATACAGTAAACAATATACTGATGAAGTCCCATATGTCTATGACATTTATTGACAAAGACATAGCTTTTTACGTAATTAGTTCATTTTTTTAATTTTTAGAGTGACCAAGTTTTTCAAACACAATATGTTACAGTGTATGATTTTTTACTCCTGTTGTAAGCTATCTGAAACTGTCATTTGATTTTCCTTACACAAAATCTTTGATTTTTAATTAATATTTTTCCAGAAATACAGAGTGACATAAAAATGCCAATTCCTTTCAAGAAATAACCACGATACGCGACACAGTCAACAAGGAACCTACTGCCAATCAAATGTGTCAATCGCATTAAGATTGGATAAACCAAACAGCAACTAAAGCACATAATTTGATGAAAAATGTATACCTGACCAAAAGGTGGCGCTATGGAGTTCATCCAAGATTGTCATATCCACTTGTTCAGAATGCAAGCCCGATTAAATGTATTGAATTTGGGTTCATTCTGACCAATTATGTTTAAGTTACAACAACTTTTATGTTCATGGCGAGACCCCGAAATTTGACAACCTCTAACGGCAACGCCCTTTGACACAAACTTACAGTTTTCTCTGTCACTCATCGTCAATGCCTTACCTATTATCTCACCAACTTTGAGATCAAGAAACTGATCTCGTTTGGAGCACAGATGCATACTACAAGACATGACAATTCCTGGTGCCAACAGGTGGCGCTACAACCGATCCTGAATATTCCACCATAGATGTCTTCAGGCTCAATCTACAATCATGCACATACGTTTTCGACCACATCAAATCATGTATTGCTGAATTACAGCCAATTGATGTTTGATGGCGAAGCTTAAAAATGACCTCAAACTTCGCCGGATCACTACGGTCAAGCCCTCTGGCAGAAACTTAAAAGCTTCGCAATTTAGCGCCGGCCATGTGTCTAGATTGTACAAACCAAGTTGTGAGCCAATTCGATAAAATCTCTAGGAGGAGTTCGTTAAAGTACGAGGCCTGGAAATGATCAGAATTCATGAAAAATTACATTTTCTGTTCAAAATGCTGGACTTCCTGTGTAACTTAGACCATGGGTCCAAAAGACTTTTTTGTAGCTCTTTGTCTAATATAATACACACATAAAGGTCATTGCTGTAAGTCAAACCATATTGTGGGGCTCGTCAAAAAACATAAAATAGGTGGCGCTATAGAGCCCATTCTTGTGGACCCATGCCTGTCGCCCATAAAATACGTAATTTTACGCGACTCTGGAAGCGTGTGCAAAATTTGGTGAGTTTTGGAGCATTTTAAGGCCTCCAAAAAGGCAATTTATTTACGGCGAGAATAATAATAATAATAATTAAAGCTGCAAGCAGCGATGAACGGGCCCTCGCACTCACGGCCACCGCCCCTATAAGCATATCAGAAATGACACCACCCACGACTTCCTATGTCAAACCATTCAAAAGTTATAGCAGAAAAAAGGGACAACCAATCAGAAGAAGGGGCGGGGCTAATTCAGGCCAATGAAGGTCAAGGACTCCATACAGAATCTGATGACACCACCCACGACTCTCTATGTCAAACCATTCAAAAGTTATAGCAGAAAATCGGGACAACCAATCAGAAGAAGGGGCGGGGCTAATTTTCGCCAATTATGGTCAAGGACTCAATACCGAGTCCGATGACACCACCCACGACTCTTTATGTCAAACCTTTCAAAAGTTATGGCAGAGAAAAGTATTCTAGTGGGCGCTGTTGAGCCGTTAGGCCACGCCCATTAATGCAAACCATGAAATATCAAATGTATCGACAGGCCTGGCTTTTCTTTAAGTTGCGACATGATACAGGTGTGTACCGATTTTTGTTCATGTACGTCAAACCGTATTATGGGGCTTGAGGCGCAAAGTTTTTTCTGTCTGAACCAATCAGATGAAGGGTGGGCGCGCTTTTTGCCGTCTAGCATCGCCACGGTAACGCTTTTGAAAGAGAAAAGTAATGCGTGGTGTCGGAGGATGGAGACGCACGTTTTGATGTATAACACACCTGGGTGCACGTTACGTTCGGGCCGTATTAATGACCGAAGAAATGGCATAAATTGCGCCAAAATTACACGATTAATTCAAAATGTTCAAAATGGCCGACTTCCTGTTCGGTTTCGGCCATGGCGCCAAGAGACTTTTCTTTAAGTTGTGACATGATACAGGTGTGTACCGATTTTGGTGCATGTACGTTGTGGGGCTTGAGGCACAAAGTTTTCTAGGGGGCGCTGTTGAGCCATTAGGTCCCGCCCATTAATGCAAACCATTAAATATCAAATTTTTCACCAGGCCTGGCTCAGTGTTTCGAGAGGAGGTAGTAAAACGTTAATACCTGAAGCAACAGCAGGACTGGTGTCATCACCATCACCACCTTTGAACAGCCAATATGCTTACAGTGTTTTTTCATACACGTATAGTTCATACAGGAAGATAGTGTAGCCTTTGTCTCACTTGATTTGGCCTTGTATTCATATACATACTAATTGAATGATTATAGGCTATCCCATTTGTTGCCCAAATAAATCATTTCAAAATCAGTAAATAATTAAAATCAGTACTCGAGTTGTAAAAAAAAAAAATGAGGGGGGGTGGTGGATTTTATCATATGGGGACAGATAATTGCTGATTACAAATAATATAATATATTACAAATAATAACACTGACCAAAACACCTGCAGAAATACTGCAGGAATGACATAGCAGCAGTTAAATGCAGCCTTCTGTAAGCTTTAAATATCCACTGGGCTTACATCAAATACATCAAAACACAACAATAAAAAACACTTTTCTGAACTTATCAATATGACTCTGTCCTTCACAGGATAAGTAACATGGATCACTGCAAAAACTCACAATCTTAACAAGAATATTTGTCTTATTTCTAGTTAAAATGTCTCATTTTGGTAAAAAAAATCTCATTACACTTAAAACAAGACTCATCACTGGAAAAAACAACAAGCCAGATAAATCTTGTCCCATTGGCAGATTTTTCTACTTATTTCAAGTGAACATTTACTTGAAAAAGGTGAAAATTGTCAAATAAGTTATTTTTCTGGTGTTATTTTTCTGGTGATGACTCTAAATGTTGAAATAGCAGTAAAACCACATTCATTGATGAAATGACATAAGGGATGGAAAGGGGGGATGGCAGTTTTACAGGGGGGGTGATTTGGACCGTTTTTATTTCAGGGGGGAAATCCCCCTCATCCCCCCTCAACTCGAATACTGATTATAATAAAGTGTCTTATAAATCAATAATTTTAAAATCTCAATCCTTATTTTTATTTAACGGCCAGGGTTTATAGGCTGCATATTTACACTGTATAGCCTGAAAGTGAACTGCAACTTACGTGCGGACGCATCTTTGCTGTGGAGGGGGCTGAATAAATCAACCAATTTTTGACATTTGGCCGTGTCTTCCTCCAGCGCCTTTTTTTTCTCTCTCCCTCTCGGCACCGCCTTGTCGAGGCAAAACCTCATTTTAACTCTCCCTCGCTGTGGAAACAGCCCCTGCTTGTAATAATGGCTGCAGCTCGAGCGGCAGAGCTGGTGGTGGGCGTGGTTTCAGCAGTGGAGGAGACCGAGGGGTGGTGTGCATTTTGGTGACGTAAAGAAAATGCACCAATCTTAACGGCTCACAGAAACCACGTGACACTGGGGGACTCTGTAAGGGTGGGGGCGAGCAGATCTTGCAGATTTTAATGGGATTTCATCTTTTCTGTGTTGGCAGGCTGAGGGGAGACCACTTTAAATATGTTAAAACAAGAAAACACGTGTTTTTCATAATAGGTCCCCCTTTAAAGATTTTCTAACAGTTTAGTTTGTTATGAACGTCAGAGATGTAGTTATAACACTGCATACTTGTGAATAATTATAAACATTGAAAAACGTACTTTTATATGAAAATAACCAGAAACAGATAGCTATAACATGGTATTTATATACTGCTTTAATGAACATTATTTTTATAGCCTATAAGCTATAAATATTATTTTTCTATTTTAATAAAATTAAATGTTTTTCTCTCATTTCAATTAAAACAAATAGGAATATTATCGGTTTTAATGACAATTATTGTACATCACAGCTAATTGTAAAATACATTGATTCAATTCGATTATATACAGGAATTACAGGCTATGATAATAATAGAAAAGAAAGAAAAATGACTCAAACAAAAAAAAAACAGTGAGTGAGACAGGCAAGACAGCGACAACCAATGCAAGTGGGATGTCAACAGTGTATACATATTTCAAAACACAGACAACAACTTCTGAGCAAGTGGTTTGTTGAGCAGATATTGGAATTAATCTCAGATATTTGCATGAGGTCACTCTCACTCTCAACTAAATAAATAAATAAATATATATATATATAAATACAACAACACACCCCTCTCCTCTTAAAATAAATTCAAATAAACAATCAAACTTATTTCCTTATACAATTTATACAAAAACTATGTCTTTGTAAAAGAGCATAATACAAAGTCTTTCAGAATAAATGTACGTATTTTTAACGTGTGACAGCATCCTGTATCATAACTACATCTATGCCGTTTGTACAAACCAAACTGTGTGGAAATCGGGTAAAGAGTCTGGGAGTTATGAATGATTGTAGTCCGGGA
Source organism: Cololabis saira (assembly GCF_033807715.1). NCBI lineage: Eukaryota > Metazoa > Chordata > Actinopteri > Beloniformes > Belonidae > Cololabis > Cololabis saira. Next base: position 4,151,073 of record NC_084607.1, read on the forward strand.
GAAACCTTGCTCAGTAGAAATGATGCACTAAGACGCAAATAATGCCCTGTCCAAGATGGCGGCCGCATCGATCGGCGCCCGGTCCAAGATGGCGGCCGCGCCCCACCACCCCTCCCCCAAAGAGCTGCGCGCGCATTCCAAACTGCACTCATCCCCCCACCTTCCCCCCGCGGGAGCTCAACCCCTCCCCTCCCCTCCCAGTGCTGCTGCAGCAGTCTTCTCAGCGGCAGCAGTCCTGCTGGATCTGACTGAGACACAGTCTGATCACACATAAATATTCATTTAAAATCACGTCTAATGATTAGGTTTATCAAAATCACAGGACATTTTCAAAATACAGTAAACAATATACTGATGAAGTCCCATATGTCTATGACATTTATTGACAAAGACATAGCTTTTTACGTTATTAGTTCATTTTTTTAATTTTTAGAGTGACCAAGTTTTTCAAACACAATATGTTACAGTGTATGATTTTTTACTCCTGTTGTAAGCTATCTGAAACTGTCATTTGATTTTCCTTACACAAAATCTTTGATTTTTAATTAATATTTTTCCAGAAATACAGAGTGACATAAAAATGCCAATTCCTTTCAAGAAATAACCACGATACGCGACACAGTCAACAAGGAACCTACTGCCAATCAAATGTGTCAATCGCATTAAGATTGGATAAACCAAACAGCAACTAAAGCACATAATTTGATGAAAAATGTATACCTGACCAAAAGGTGGCGCTATGGAGTTCATCCAAGATTGTCATATCCACTTGTTCAGAATGCAAGCCCGATTAAATGTATAGAATTTGGGTTCATTCTGACCAATTATGTTTAAGTTACAACAACTTTTATGTTCATGGCGAGACCCCGAAATTTGACAACCTCTAACGGCAACGCCCTTTGACACAAACTTACAGTTTTCTCTGTCACTCATCGTCAATGCCTTACCTATTATCTCACCAACTTTGAGATCAAGAAACTGATCTCGTTTGGAGCACAGATGCATACTACAAGACATGACAATTCCTGGTGCCAACAGGTGGCGCTACAACCGATCCTGAATATTCCACCATAGATGTCTTCAGGCTCAGTCTACAATCATGCACATACGTTTTCGACCACATCAAATCATGTATTGCTGAATTACAGCCAATTGATGTTTGATGGCGAAGCTTAAAAATGACCTCAAACTTCGCCGGATCACTACGGTCAAGCCCTCTGGCAGAAACTTAAAAGCTTCGCAATTTAGCGCCGGCCATGTGTCTAGATTGTACAAACCAAGTTGTGAGCCAATTCGATAAAATCTCTAGGAGGAGTTCGTTAAAGTACGAGGCCTGGAAATGATCAGAATTCATGAAAAATTACATTTTCTGTTCAAAATGCTGGACTTCCTGTGTAACTTAGACCATGGGTCCAAAAGACTTTTTTGTAGCTCTTTGTCTAATATAATACACACATAAAGGTCATTGCTGTAAGTCAAACCATATTGTGGGGCTCGTCAAAAAACATAAAATAGGTGGCGCTATAGAGCCCATTCTTGTGGACCCATGCCTGTCGCCCATAAAATACGTAATTTTACGCGACTCTGGAAGCGTGTGCAAAATTTGGTGAGTTTTGGAGCATTTTAAGGCCTCCAAAAAGGCAATTTATTTACGGCGAGAATAATAATAATAATAATTAAAGCTGCAAGCAGCGATGAACGGGCCCTCGCACTCACGGCCACCGCCCCTATAAGCATATCAGAAATGACACCACCCACGACTTCCTATGTCAAACCATTCAAAAGTTATAGCAGAAAAAAGGGACAACCAATCAGAAGAAGGGGCGGGGCTAATTCAGGCCAATGAAGGTCAAGGACTCCATACAGAATCTGATGACACCACCCACGACTCTCTATGTCAAACCATTCAAAAGTTATAGCAGAAAATCGGGACAACCAATCAGAAGAAGGGGCGGGGCTAATTTTCGCCAATTATGGTCAAGGACTCAATACCGAGTCCGATGACACCACCCACGACTCTTTATGTCAAACCTTTCAAAAGTTATGGCAGAGAAAAGTATTCTAGTGGGCGCTGTTGAGCCGTTAGGCCACGCCCATTAATGCAAACCATGAAATATCAAATGTATCGACAGGCCTGGCTTTTCTTTAAGTTGCGACATGATACAGGTGTGTACCGATTTTTGTTCATGTACGTCAAACCGTATTATGGGGCTTGAGGCGCAAAGTTTTTTCTGTCTGAACCAATCAGATGAAGGGTGGGCGCGCTTTTTGCCGTCTAGCATCGCCACGGTAACGCTTTTGAAAGAGAAAAGTAATGCGTGGTGTCGGAGGATGGAGACGCACGTTTTGATGTATAACACACCTGGGTGCACGTTACGTTCGGGCCGTATTAATGACCGAAGAAATGGCATAAATTGCGCCAAAATTACACGATTAATTCAAAATGTTCAAAATGGCCGACTTCCTGTTCGGTTTCGGCCATGGCGCCAAGAGACTTTTCTTTAAGTTGTGACATGATACAGGTGTGTACCGATTTTGGTGCATGTACGTTGTGGGGCTTGAGGCACAAAGTTTTCTAGGGGGCGCTGTTGAGCCATTAGGTCCCGCCCATTAATGCAAACCATTAAATATCAAATTTTTCACCAGGCCTGGCTCAGTGTTTCGAGAGGAGGTAGTAAAACGTTAATACCTGAAGCAACAGCAGGACTGGTGTCATCACCATCACCACCTTTGAACAGCCAATATGCTTACAGTGTTTTTTCATACACGTATAGTTCATACAGGAAGATAGTGTAGCCTTTGTCTCACTTGATTTGGCCTTGTATTCATATACATACTAATTGAATGATTATAGGCTATCCCATTTGTTGCCCAAATAAATCATTTCAAAATCAGTAAATAATTAAAATCAGTACTCGAGTTGTAAAAAAAAAAAATGAGGGGGGGTGGTGGATTTTATCATATGGGGACAGATAATTGCTGATTACAAATAATATAATATATTACAAATAATAACACTGACCAAAACACCTGCAGAAATACTGCAGGAATGACATAGCAGCAGTTAAATGCAGCCTTCTGTAAGCTTTAAATATCCACTGGGCTTACATCAAATACATCAAAACACAACAATAAAAAACACTTTTCTGAACTTATCAATATGACTCTGTCCTTCACAGGATAAGTAACATGGATCACTGCAAAAACTCACAATCTTAACAAGAATATTTGTCTTATTTCTAGTTAAAATGTCTCATTTTGGTAAAAAAAATCTCATTACACTTAAAACAAGACTCATCACTGGAAAAAACAACAAGCCAGATAAATCTTGTCCCATTGGCAGATTTTTCTACTTATTTCAAGTGAACATTTACTTGAAAAAGGTGAAAATTGTCAAATAAGTTATTTTTCTGGTGTTATTTTTCTGGTGATGACTCTAAATGTTGAAATAGCAGTAAAACCACATTCATTGATGAAATGACATAAGGGATGGAAAGGGGGGATGGCAGTTTTACAGGGGGGGTGATTTGGACCGTTTTTATTTCAGGGGGGAAATCCCCCTCATCCCCCCTCAACTCGAATACTGATTATAATAAAGTGTCTTATAAATCAATAATTTTAAAATCTCAATCCTTATTTTTATTTAACGGCCAGGGTTTATAGGCTGCATATTTACACTGTATAGCCTGAAAGTGAACTGCAACTTACGTGCGGACGCATCTTTGCTGTGGAGGGGGCTGAATAAATCAACCAATTTTTGACATTTGGCCGTGTCTTCCTCCAGCGCCTTTTTTTTCTCTCTCCCTCTCGGCACCGCCTTGTCGAGGCAAAACCTCATTTTAACTCTCCCTCGCTGTGGAAACAGCCCCTGCTTGTAATAATGGCTGCAGCTCGAGCGGCAGAGCTGGTGGTGGGCGTGGTTTCAGCAGTGGAGGAGACCGAGGGGTGGTGTGCATTTTGGTGACGTAAAGAAAATGCACCAATCTTAACGGCTCACAGAAACCACGTGACACTGGGGGACTCTGTAAGGGTGGGGGCGAGCAGATCTTGCAGATTTTAATGGGATTTCATCTTTTCTGTGTTGGCAGGCTGAGGGGAGACCACTTTAAATATGTTAAAACAAGAAAACACGTGTTTTTCATAATAGGTCCCCCTTTAAAGATTTTCTAACAGTTTAGTTTGTTATGAACGTCAGAGATGTAGTTATAACACTGCATACTTGTGAATAATTATAAACATTGAAAAACGTACTTTTATATGAAAATAACCAGAAACAGATAGCTATAACATGGTATTTATATACTGCTTTAATGAACATTATTTTTATAGCCTATAAGCTATAAATATTATTTTTCTATTTTAATAAAATTAAATGTTTTTCTCTCATTTCAATTAAAACAAATAGGAATATTATCGGTTTTAATGACAATTATTGTACATCACAGCTAATTGTAAAATACATTGATTCAATTCGATTATATACAGGAATTACAGGCTATGATAATAATAGAAAAGAAAGAAAAATGACTCAAACAAAAAAAAAACAGTGAGTGAGACAGGCAAGACAGCGACAACCAATGCAAGTGGGATGTCAACAGTGTATACATATTTCAAAACACAGACAACAACTTCTGAGCAAGTGGTTTGTTGAGCAGATATTGGAATTAATCTCAGATATTTGCATGAGGTCACTCTCACTCTCAACTAAATAAATAAATAAATATATATATATATAAATACAACAACACACCCCTCTCCTCTTAAAATAAATTCAAATAAACAATCAAACTTATTTCCTTATACAATTTATACAAAAACTATGTCTTTGTAAAAGAGCATAATACAAAGTCTTTCAGAATAAATGTACGTATTTTTAACGTGTGACAGCATCCTGTATCATAACTACATCTATGCCGTTTGTACAAACCAAACTGTGTGGAAATCGGGTAAAGAGTCTGGGAGTTATGAATGATTGTAGTCCGGGAGAAACCTTGCTCAGTAGAAATGATGCACTAAGACGCAAATAATGCCCTGTCCAAGATGGCGGCCGCATCGATCGGCGCCCGGTCCAAGATGGCGGCCGCGCCCCACCACCCCTCCCCCAAAGAGCTGCGCGCGCATTCCAAACTGCACTCATCCCCCCACCTTCCCCCCGCGGGAGCTCAACCCCTCCCCTCCCCTCCCAGTGCTGCTGCAGCAGTCTTCTCAGCGGCAGCAGTCCTGCTGGATCTGACTGAGACACAGTCTGATCACACATAAATATTCATTTAAAATCACGTCTAATGATTAGGTTTATCAAAATCACAGGACATTTTCAAAATACAGTAAACAATATACTGATGAAGTCCCATATGTCTATGACATTTATTGACAAAGACATAGCTTTTTACGTTATTAGTTCATTTTTTTAATTTTTAGAGTGACCAAGTTTTTCAAACACAATATGTTACAGTGTATGATTTTTTACTCCTGTTGTAAGCTATCTGAAACTGTCATTTGATTTTCCTTACACAAAATCTTTGATTTTTAATTAATATTTTTCCAGAAATACAGAGTGACATAAAAATGCCAATTCCTTTCAAGAAATAACCACGATACGCGACACAGTCAACAAGGAACCTACTGCCAATCAAATGTGTCAATCGCATTAAGATTGGATAAACCAAACAGCAACTAAAGCACATAATTTGATGAAAAATGTATACCTGACCAAAAGGTGGCGCTATGGAGTTCATCCAAGATTGTCATATCCACTTGTTCAGAATGCAAGCCCGATTAAATGTATTGAATTTGGGTTCATTCTGACCAATTATGTTTAAGTTACAACAACTTTTATGTTCATGGCGAGACCCCGAAATTTGACAACCTCTGACAGCGACGCCCTTTGATACAAACTTACAGTTTTCTCTGTCACTCATCGTCAATGCCTTACCTATTATCTCACCAACTTTGAGATCAATAAACTGATCTCGTTTGGAGCACAGATGCATACTACAAGACATGACAATTCCTGGTGCCAACAGGTGGCGCTACAACCGATCCTGAATATTCCACCATAGATGGGTTCAGGCTCAGCCTACAATCATGCACATACGTTTTCGACCACATCAAATCATGTATTGCTGAATTACAGCCAATTGATGTTTGATGGCGAAGCTTAAAAATGACCTCAAACTTCGCCGGATCACTACGGTCACGCCCTCTGGCAGAAACTTAAAAGCTTCGCAATTTAGCGTCGGCCATGTGTCTAGATTGTACAAACCAAGTTGTGAGCCAATTCGATAAAATCTCTAGGAGGAGTTCGTTAAAGTACGAGGCCTAGAAATGATCAGAATTCATGAAAAATGACATTTTCTGTTCAAAATGCCGGACTTCCTGTGTAACTTAGACCATGGGTCCAAAAGACTTTTTTGTAGCTCTTTGTGTAATATAATACACACATAAAGGTCATTGCTGTAAGTCAAACCATATTGTGGGGCTCGTCAAAAAACATAAAATAGGTGGCGCTATAGAGCCCATTCTTGTGGACCCATGCCTGTCGCCCATAAAATACGTAATTTTACGCGACTCTGGAAGCGTGTGCAAAATTTGGTGAGTTTTGGAGCATTTTAAGGCCTCCAAAAAGGCAATTTATTTACGGCGAGAATAATAATAATAATAATAATAATTAAAGCTGCAAGCAGCGATGAACGGGCCCTCGCACTCACGGCCACCGCCCCCCCTAAGCATATCAGAAATGACACCACCCACGACTTCCTATGTCAAACCATTGAAAAGTTATAGCAGAAAAAAGGGACAACCAATCAGAAGAAGGGGCGGGGCTAATTCAGGCCAATGAAGGTCAAGGACTCCATACAGAATCTGATGACACCACCCACGACTCTCTATGTCAAACCATTCAAAAGTTATAGCAGAAAAAAGGGACAACCAATCAGAAGAAGGGGCGGGGCTAATTAAGGCCAAAGAAGCTCAAGGACTCATTACAGAGTCCCATGACACCACCCACGACTCTCTATGTCAAAACATTCAAATGTTATAGCAGGAAATAGGGACAACCAATCAGAAGAAGGGGCAGGGCTAATCTTCGCCAATTATGGTCAAGGACTCAATACCGAGTCCCATGACACCACCCACGACTCTTTATGTCAAACCTTTCAAACGTTATGGCAAAGAAAAGTATTCTAGTGGGCACTGTTGAGCCGTTAGGCCACGCCCATTAATGCAAACCATGAAATATCAAATGTATCGACAGGCCTGGCTTTTCTTTAAGTTTATTATTTCGTTTATTTCGGCATGTTTATATAGACACATTTCATCTCCAGAACATTATACATTGCATACTCAGCACATGACGAAAAGGGTACGGGAGAAGCTGACGCTTATCAAAGTCCCGCCCCGTTCTATGTAAGATTCATGATCACATCAACAACAGAATTCAGTAAGATACATAGTTTACCACATAGCAATTTGTCTAATTTCATCCTTCACAGTCCAGATAGCATGTATGTTTGTACACGTGTCCAGTCCACTCATCCTGATCACCGTTCCTGTGATTTACTACTGTGTCCACTGTTCAGTTATTTTTATGTCCAAGCCTCTTTTTGCATGCAATCCACTTTGCAATGGAGGTGCGTGTGTCAATGCAGATTTTGATTAGTCGCCGTCCTCTGGCTCTCTAGCCGCCTTTGCCAAGTTGCGACATGATAAAGAAGTGTACCGATTTTTGTTCATGTACGTCAAACCGTATTATGGGGCTTGCGGCGCAAAGTTTTTTCTGTCTGAACCAATCAGATGAAGGGTGGGCGCGCTTTTTGCCGTCTAGCGTCGCTACGGTAATGCTTTTGAAAGAGAAAAGTAATGCGTGGTGTCGGAGGATGGAGACGCACGTTTTGATGTATAACACACCTGGGTGCACGTTACGGTTCGGGCCGTATTAATGACAGTGTTTCCTCTACATTCATTCAGCAGTGGCGGCCCGCCACTGCTAAATCATAGCCGCCACGCCTGAAATTTTTTTTTTATTATATATATTTTTTTTTTTTGCAAATGCACCACCGCCGCATCTCTCCACCTTCACAGCACAGCCTGTGTGGTGTGGAGCGCAACGGCGGGGGGAGGGGAGGGAGGGAGTGGGGTGTTTGGGGGATCCTATTGGAGTTAATTACTCGCGAGAGCGCGGCCTAAAGTGACATCACGTTAGGCACCAGGTCAGAGTCAGAGTCGTCGTAAGAAAAAAAAAAAAGGAGAAGTCGCCGTAAGAAATAAAGGCAGCGAATTACCGGAGAAAAGGTACCGTATTTTCGCGACCATAAGGCGCAACTTTTTTTTTTTTTTTTTTTTTTAAATGTGCCGGGCGCCTTAAGAAACGGTGCGCCGTGTCTATTACCTGAATTACGGTAATGTAAGGCTGGCCATGAGAACGGTAAAGGGAGAAGGGGGCGGGTGAAGCTGAATGAGACCATCCACTGAGCTGTTTAATGCGAAACAGAAGATGAAAACTTTTAAGGATTTGCTTGATGTGTAAAGTGAAATAAAATACAATCAAACTAAGTTTTGCTCCCGCTCTATTTAAATAAGCACACTTATTTGCTTATCTGCAGCTCGCGTGTGTTTTGCATGTCGGAACCGTCCACATTCCCCGGTTAAAGCAGCGGCTGCAGCAGCGCGGTGATGGGCGCTGCTGCAACCCGACTTCCTGGTTCCCAAAGCGGTCCGATCGACCTGGTTCCCGGCCGCTTTAAGAGCAGAGATTTCTGGGGTCTGTCTCAGGTCTGATCAGCTTCACCCTCCGAAATTTGCAGCCAAATCTGTCGGTTACAAACCCGGTACCGGATCCCGACATGCGCGGGTGTGTATTCGCGGCGCGACACACACTTACTGGTTTATGTGGTGCTGGCCGGGCGCAGCTGATGGACAGAAACCTATGGGGATTTTTAAAAGAAAAACTTTGCATAAGACGTTTCCAGTCGGAGTCATTATAAGGACGAATGGAAAGGGGGGGCTGGATGAAGGGATGATGATGATCAGGTGGCTGAGACAGGTCTGGAAATTCGGACTGGAGCTCCTGTCGGATACAAACCCCGGTACCGGCTCCCCGACAGCGCGTGTGTGAGCGGGTCCAGCGCGAGGGAGCGGAGCGGGGAGCGGACCCGGTCCAGCGCGGAGCGGGTCCAGCGCGGAGCGGGACGCGGGACCCGGGACGCGGGACCCGGGACGCGGGACCCGGGACGCGGGACCCGGGACGCGGGACCCGGGACGCGGGACCCGGGACCCGGGACGCGGGACCCGGGACGCGCTGCTCCACCCCGCTGGGGAGAGACGGGCTCTGCGCGGTGGAGGATCCGCACAACGGGGTATGAAAAGTTTATTTACTGTTGTGCAGAAAGTGACTGACACCGAGGAAATTCGGACTGGCGCAGCTGAATTAGTGGAGCTCTTTAATGCAGAAACAGAGGTTTTGCTCCTGCTCTATTTTTTAAATAAGCGCTTGTGTGCTTGTGTGTGCGTTCTGCATGTGTGTGCGTTCTGCAGCGGGTGTGTGTGTTTTCCGGCCGGCGTGTTTTGCGGCACGCGTGTGTGCAGCTCTGCTCTGTAGACTGCGCCTTTTGGGTCGGTGCGCCATATGTATGTTTTAAATCTAAAAATGACACACAAAAATGAGGGTGCGCCTTTCCACACGGTGCGCCGAATGGTCGCGAAAATACGGTAGACTTATTAGGGGCGGACTGGCCATCTGTGTGATCTGGAGAATCACAGAACGGCCAGTACTCCAGGACGGATGGCGGCCGGCCACAGTGTTAGGGCTCGGCCAGGCGGGGCTTCATAAATATATGGGCTTTATAAATGTATTAAATATATGAGCGCGGAGTCGGCGTGGCGAGGAGCTGAGTGGCGCTGTGAAGCCTTGATTTATGGTTCCGCGTTAAATCTACGCGGCGACGCGCAACGTACGGCGCGCGTCTCCGCGTAACCTACGCCGTAGGCACTGCGTCGATTTAACGCGGAACCATAAATCATCCTTAAACCACCTGCAGCCCGGGAGGAGAAGTTAAACAGCGGGGCTGCGAGTTGTTCATCGGCATTGCTGGTTCGTTTTGTTAACTCTGAGCTTTGTTGCTTTGTTTGTTAGTTTGCTGGTGTTTTTTTTTTCCTCTCTGTGATTTTTAAGTTATTTGTGAAGAACTTCTGAGTTCCCTGTGGGAGTTTTTCTGTGTTTTTCTATTAAACTACGCCTCGTTTTGGCTAAAGTTTAACCCGGTTTTATTTTTAAAATTATCTTCAATACCTAAAAAGAAATCGATCAAAAATCAGAATTAATACAGAAATTATTGGTGCTGTAAACATGTGTCTTTTTGGAAAGGTGCACAACATGGACTTTGGTAGAATAAGAACAAAAGTGCATTTGGATGAAGGGAATGTCATCCTGACTTCCCACATGAAAAAGATTGTTGGAAACAGTTAGGCATCAAATATAATATATTTAATTTTCTCAGATGGCAAAAATAAGAACTTTATTGATTCCACATAGGAGTAATTCATGTTATATCAGCTATAGAGGACAAGGTAGTGCCGAAAAACAATATATATCCCCCCTCACAAAAATAAGAAAAATAGAGAAACATATTTTCTCACCAACAAAACATATTTAAATTTTTCCAAGTAACAAAATAACATATTTTTCGGGCAATGAAATAACATTTGAAACATCTTTCAGACAATTACATTTGTTCATGAGAAAATATGTTTCTCTGTTTTTCTTTTGTGAGGGGGGAGCACACAGGCACAAGAACACCTGGAAGCATTCATGCTTATGACCACAGAGAAAGATCCTCATGTCCCCTTGACAATGACTTGGTCATAGACAGAGTTGCAGAAAAAAGTGACCTGTTGAAGAAACTCCTTATCCCTAAACATTGAGAAAAATGGCATTGGTTTGTTTTTTTAGGTTAGTATTCAACCTTTTTGATTTGATTTGATTTGATTTGATCTTTATTCATCTTGAACAAAACAATAAAATAAAACACCATGCATCAACAACAATAATAAAAAACAACCAGTTTTGTTCAAGAAGGGACAGGAAGAAGCAAATGCTTATCTAGTCCGGCCCCTTCTTGCAATATAAGAATATCCAATATATAAAAGAATAAAAATAGCAATAACAATAATAATACTAATAACAACAATAATACGTATATACAGTATATACCCTTCTTGACATATAAAAGTATATCAATATAAAAGTAATTAAAAGACAAGTGAGTCAATAATAAAAGTAGCTAAAAAGAAAGAAAGAAAAGCATCATGCATTCATTTCTATGTGAGTATTCAAGTTAAACTGTGTATTTACACCCTCATTACATTGTGATTTTTCATAACTCATACAGTGTTGTGTATTTCAGATACTTGTTTTGTATTGGTTCAACCAGAGGGACTGCAGTGAGACCTTAATTTCTATGTGAGAGTATTCAAGTTAAACTAGAATACTATGCTCTTAACACAACATCTAGTCAAATCAGTGCTATGCTATAATTTGGATGGTATAATATCATGAGCCATCATGCCAGGCGTTATTGTTGTTGAGTTTCCACGCGCCGATTGCTTTGGGCCGGGCCTAGTCAACGCCGCCGCCGCCGCCGCCGCCACCCCCCCGGGAAGCATGCCCCCACTGCTGAAAAAATTCCTAGAGGAAACACTGAATGACCGAAGAAATGGCATAAATTGCGCCAAAATTACACGATTAATTCAAAATGTTCAAAATGGCTGACTTCCTGTTCGGTTTCGGCCATGGCGCCAAGAGACTTTCCTTTAAGTTGCGACATGATACAGGTGTGTACCGATTTTCGCGCATGTACGTCAAACCGTATTGTGGGACTTGAGGCACGAAGTTTTATCTGTATGGACCAATCAGATGAAGTGGGGGCGCGCTTTTTGGCGTCTATCATCGCCACGGTAACGCTTTTGACTGAGAAAAGTTATGCACGTTATTGCAGGATGGAGACGCACATTTTGATGTATAACACACCTGGGTGCACGTTACGGTTCGGGCGAAGAAGCGGCTGAAGGGATGGCATAAATTGCGCCAAAATTACATGATTAATTCAAACTGGCCGACTTCCTGTTGGGTTTCGGCCATGGCGCCAGGAGACTT